>NC_029772.3:61944068-61946126 GCF_000817695.3 Arachis duranensis | reverse complement strand
GGGGAATAGAGGTGGATCAAGCTAAGGTAGAGGTAATTGAAAAATTACCACCACCAGCCAATGTTAAGGCAATCAGAAGCTTTCTGGGGCATGCAGGATTTTATAGGAGGTTTATAAAAGATTTTTCAAAAATCGCCAAACCTCTAAGTAATCTGCTAGCTGCTGACACGCCATTTATCTTTGATAAGGAGTGTCTGCAGGCGTTTGAGACCCTGAAAGCTAAGCTGGTCACAGCACCAGTCATCTCTGCACCAGACTGGACATTACGATTTGAATTAATGTGTGATGCCAGTGATCATGCCATTGGTGCAGTGTTGGGACAAAGGCATGACAAGCTTCTGCACATCATTTATTATGCTAGCCATGTTTTAAATGACGCACAGAAGAATTACACAACCACAGAAAAAGAGTTACTTGCAGTGGTTTACACCATTGACAAGTTCAGATCCTATTTAGTAGGATCAAAAGTGATTGTGTACACTGACCATGCTGCTCTTAAATATCTACTCACAAAGCAGGATTCAAAACCCAGACTCATCAGATGGGTGTTGCTTCTGCAAGAGTTTGATATAGAAATAAGAGACAGAAAAGGGACAGAGAACCAAGTAGCCGATCACCTGTCCCGAATAGAACCAGTAGAAGGGGCGTCCCTCCCTTTTACTGAGATCTCTGAAACCTTTCTGGATGAGCAACTCTTTGCCATCCAGGAAGTGCCATAGTTTGCAGATATTGCAAACTACAAGGCAGTGAGATTCATACCCAAAGAGTACAGTAGGCAGCAAACAAAGAAATTGATCACGGATGCAAAGTATTACCTTTGGGATGAACCATATCTCTTCAAGAGATGCGTAGATGGAGTAATCCGTAGATGTGTGCCTAAAGAAGAAGCACAGAAGATCATCTAGCACTGCCATGGATCACAGTATGGAGGATATTTTAGAAGTGAGCGAACAGCCACAAGAGTCCTCCAATGTGGCTTCTACTGGCCTACTCTCTATAAGGATTCCCGAGTGTTTGTACTTAATTCTGACAGTTGCCAAAGATCTGGTAATCTGCCTCACAGTGATGCCATGCCTCAACAAGGGATCTTAGAGATTGAGTTGTTTGATGTATGGGGAATTGACTTCATGGGGCCTTTCCCACCATCATACTCAAACACTTATATTCTGGTGGCAGTGGATTACGTATCCAAATGGGTGGAAGCTATTGCAACACCCACTAATGACACTAAAACAGTGCTAAAATTCCTCTAGAAGCACATCTTCAGTAGATTTGGTACCCCTAGAGTATTAATCAGTGATGGGACACTCATTTTTGCAATAAATAGCTTTACTCTGCTTTGGTTTGATATGGAGTTAGCCACAGGGTGGCCACTCCATATCATCCATAGACAAATGGGCAAGCTGAAGTCTCAAATAGAGAACTCAAAAGAATCCTGGAACGGACTGTCATTAACCGTAGAAGGGATTGGGCAAGAAGCTTGGATGATGCTCTATGGGCATATAGAACAGCATTCAAGACTCCTATAGGAACTTCTCCATACCAGCTTGCGTATGGAAAAGCCTGTCACTTGCCAGTGGAACTGGAACATAAGGCCTACTGGACAACCAGATTCCTAAACCTTGATGCCAAGTTAGCTGGAGAAAAACGATTGCTCCAGTTAAATGAGCTAGAGGAATTTAGACTTAATGCTTTCAAAAATGCAAAAATATACAAAGAGAAAGCAAAAAGATGGCATGATAAGAAGCTGTCATCCAGAGTCTTTGAGACAAGGTAGAAAGTTCTGCTGTTTAATTCTAGGCTCAAATTATTCCCCGGGAAATTGAAATCCCGGTGGAGAGGTCCATATGTGATTACAAGTGTGTCACGGACATATAGAGCTTCAGGATAATGATTCTAATAAAAATTTCATTGTTAATGGACAGAGGGTCAAACATTATCTTGAAGGCAATTTTGAGCAAGAATGCTCAAAACTGAGGCTTGATTAAAGCTCAGTAATAGTCCAGCTAACGACATTAAAGAAGCGCTTGCTGGGAGGCAACCCAGCCATTTACAAAG
>NC_029772.3:61930727-61943985 GCF_000817695.3 Arachis duranensis | reverse complement strand
GGTAAAATGGCAATTGCATGAGTTCACAGAGTTACAGAAGGATTCAGAGGATAAAACAGCAAAAAGAAGCTCACTGGTGCGAAAAAGCCAGTAAGAGCAGTCTTGGGCGTTGAACGCCCAAAAGAAGCATCCACTGGGTGTTCAACACCAGTAAGGATAGACATTTGGGCGTTAAACGCCAGAAAGGAGCATCTTCTGGGCGTTGAACGCCAGAAAGAAGCACCTTCTGGGCGTTTAACGCCAGATTTACAGCGTCCTGGGCGTTCAGAAAAATGCCCAGTGACAAAGGAGTTCCCGGCATTCAACGTTAGCTAGAAGCAACAACTGGGCATTGAACGCCCAGGAGAAGCTGCAAATGGGCGTTAAACGCCCAAAACATGCAGCGTTTGGGCGTTTAACGCCAGGATTATGGGGAGGAGGTGACCAAAACATGCAGCGTTTGGGCGTTTAACGCCAAGATTGTGGGGAGGAGGTAATTTCGTTTTCAATTCAAATTTTTTCCAATTTTCACGTTTCAATTCATGATTTCTTGCATAAACATGTTACAAACTCTCATCTTTCAACTTCAATTTCAAAATTTTTTTTTTAATCCTAAACATATTTCTTGATTTTTCTTTTCTTTTCAAATCTTTTTCAAAACTCATCTATCTTTTTGAATTCTTTTCAATTCTTTTTAATTTCTTCTCATATCTTTTTCAACTCATCATATCTTTTGAATTTCGAAATTGCCTCTCCTTCTATTCCTCTCCTTTCCTTTCTTTTGCTTGAGTACAAGCAAACCTCTAAGTTTGGTATGATTTGCGATGATCACTGAGCTAAAACTCATCAAGATCATGGCACCTAAGGGAACAGGAAGAGCAAGGATATGACTTAAAGGAATTGAAGCATCAGAAATTATCTTTTGAAGGACCAAGCACCCCACAGACTAGAGGAACATCCACTTCCTAAAATAAAGGTCGTTGAGTTCTAATCTTTGCCTTAACTCTGTGATAACTGTTCTTATTAGTAATTTACCTTAGAAGTTATATATTAGTAGTAGTAATTAGTATCTCTACTTTGATTTTAATTCCAATTAAGTTATAATTTATTTTTCTCATCATCATCAAACATGAATAAAATAGTAGATTTTTAGAATAAAGAGGCAATATTTTTTTCGAGTTCTTAATAAGGAAAATTCTAATTATTTATATGTGGTGGCAATACTTTTTGTCTTCTGAATGAATGCTTGAACAGTGCATATCTTTTATATTGAATTTTGTGAATGTTAAAATAGTTGGCTCTTGAAATGTTATTGATGATCTGAAAAATCATAAAATTGATTCTTGAAGCAAGAAAAAGTAGTGAAGTAGAAGCAAAGCTTGCGAAAAAAATTTGCGAAAAATAAAAGAAAGAAGAAAGAAAAAGCAAGCAGAAAAAGCCAATAGCCCTTAAAACCAAAAGGCAGGGGTAAAAAGGATCCAAGGCTTTGAGCATCAATGGGTAGGAGGGCCCAAGGAAATAAATCCAGGCCTAAGCGGCTAAATCAAGTTGTACCTAACCATGTGCTTGTGGCATGCAGGTCCAAGTGAAAAGCTTGAGACTGAGTGGTTAAAGTCGTGATCCAAAGCAAAAAGAGTGTGCTTAAGAGCTCTGGACACCTCTAACTGGGGACTTTAGCAAAGCTGAGTCACAATCTGAAAAGGTTCACCCAGTTATGTGTCTATGGCATTTATGTATCCGGTGGTAATACTGGAAAACAAAGTGCTTAGGGCCACGGCCAAGACTCATAAAGTAGCTGTGTTCAAGAATCAACATACTAAACTAGGAGAGTCAATAACACTATCTGAATTCTGAGTTCCTATGGATGCAAATCATTCTGAATTTCAAAGGATAAAGTGAGATGCCAAAACTGTTTGGAAGCAAAAAGCTACTAGCCCCGCTTATCTAATTAGAATCTGAGCTTCACTTAAAACTCTGAGATATTATTGCTTCTTGATTTCTTTTTATCCTCTTTTATTTATCTAGTTGCTTGAGGACAAGCAACAGTTTAAGTTTGGTGTTGTGATGAGCGGATATTTTATATGCTTTTTGGGGGTATTTTCATGTAGATTTTAGCATGTTTTAATTAGTTTTTAATATAATTCTATTAGTTTTTAGGCAAAAATCATATTTCTGGACTTTACTATGAGTTTGTGTGTTTTTCTGTGATTTCAGGTATTTTCTAGCTGAAATTGAGGGAGCTGAGCAAAAATCTGAGTTAGGCTGAAAAAGGACTACTGATGCTGTTGGATCCTGACCTCCCTGCACTCGGAATGGATTTTTTGGAGCTACAGGAGTCTAATTGACGCCCTCTCAATTGTGTTGGAAAGTAGACATCTAGGGCTTTCCAGAAATATATAATAGTTCATACTTTGCGCGAAGATAGATGCCGTAAACTGGAATTCAACGCCAGTTTCATGTTGCAGTCTAGCATCCAGCGCCAGAAACAGGTTACAAGTTGGAGTTCAACGCCCAAAACACATTACAACCTGGCGTTCAACTCCAAAAATAGCCCAGGCACGTGAGAGGCTTAAGTCTCAGTCCCAACACACACCAAGTGGGCCCCAGAAGTGGATCTCTGCACCAATTATCTTAGTTTACTAATTCTCTATAAACCTAGGTTACTAGTTTAGTATTTAAACAACTTTTAGAGACATATTTGGTATCTCATGACATTTTTCAGATCTGAATTTTATACTCTTTGACAACATGAGTCTCTAAACTCCATTGTTAGGGGTGAGGAGCTCTACAGCGTCTCGATGAATTAATGCAATCACTTATATTTTTCCATTCAAATATGCGTGTTCCTATCTAAGATATTCATTCGCGCTTAATTATGGAGAAGGTGATGATCTGTGACACTCGTCACCTTCCTTAACCCATGAATGTGTGTCTGATAACCACCTCCGTTCTACATCAGATTGAATGAATATCTCTTAGATTCCTTAATCAGAATCTTCGTGGTATAAGCTGGATTGATGGCGGCATTCATGAGAATCCGGAAAGTCTAAACCTTATCTGTGGTATTCCGAGTAGGATTCTGGGATTGGATGGCTGTGACAAGCTTCAAACTCGCGAGTGTTGGGCGTGATGACAAACGCAAAAGAATCAATGGATTCTATTCCGACATGTTCGAGAACCAACAGCTGATTAGCCATGCTGTGACAGAGCATTTGGACCATTTTCACTGAAAGGATGGGAAGTAGCCATTGACAACGGTGACACCCTACATAGAGCTTGCCATGGAAGGAACCTTGAATTATGGTATTGAGTTGAATATTACATTACAGGAATTCAGAAGACAAAGCATCTCCAAAACTCCAACATATCTTCCATTACTGCACAACAAGTAATTATTTCACGCTCTTTTATTTTTCTAATAATTCAAACTAATAATTATAATTGATATCCTAACTAAGAATAATAAAATAAATATAGCTTGATTCAAACCAACAATCTCCGTGGGATCGACCCTTACTCACGTAAGGTATTACTTGGACGACCCAGTGCACTTGCTTGTTAGTGGTACGAAATCATAAGAAATCTTGATTTTGATATTGGGATTAAAATTTCGTGCACCAATAACTTAATATAACTCAAATAGAAATAAACTTAAGCAAAAATAGAAATACTCTAATCATGGTTAGGTCACCTCCCAACAAGCGCTTCTTTACCATCACTAGCTTGATGGACAACTCCTTTACGGAGATGGATTGGGGCTCAGAACTTCGCCCCTTATAGTGAACTTCTTTCCTGTGCTCTCATGAATGAGCTCCACATGCTCTAGAGACAGGATTCTATTCACAATGTGTGGAATGACTGGGTTATCCGTGAAGACAACTCTCATACCAGGTGAGAGGCCTTCAGTAGGGATCTTCTTGTCCCTCTAACCCTTAGGTACCTTCTTCTTGGTGCCTGCCTTCTCAGTGCTTGATGAAGATTGCCCAAAACCAAACTTAGAGTTGGTGTCTGGGGGCTCTATATAGGTCTTCACAGAGAGAGAAGGTTCACACACTATGTGCTACACAGTGGTACCTCTTTTGTTAGAGGGGAGTGAGGTTTAGAAATCTTGAACAAGATACAGTCCTCATGAAACTGCAGAACTAACTCTCCCTTTTCCACATCAATTATGGCTTTGGAAGTGGCTAGGAAAGGCTTTCCAAGGATGATAGACTTGTCCTTATCCTCTCTAGTGTCTAGGATTATAAAGTCTGCAGGGATGTAAAGGTTTTCAACCTTCACTAGGACATCCTCTACTATGCCATACACCCTTTTAGGGTTCTATTGGTCATTTCTAAGGAAATGTTGGCAGCTTGCACCTCGAGAATTCCCAGCCTTTGCATCACAAAGAAAGGCATGAGGTTGATGCTTGACCCAAGATCACACAAAGCCTTCTCAAAGGTTATTGTCCCTATGGTATAGGGAATCAGGAAACTTCTGAGGTCTGGCCTCTTCTGAGGCAGCTTCTTTTGAACCAGGACACTACACTTTTTGGTAAGTACTAGGGGTTCCCAAGTATTGAGCAATTTGCTCTTCCTTAGTTTCCTCTTCCTCATCAGAAGAGGAGTATTCTTCAGATTCCAAAATCTGCAACAGGGCAGTCAGGGGGACCTCAATGGTTTCCTTATGAGTTCTGATCTCCCTTAGCTCTTCAATAGGAGGGTCCTTAGTGGGTGTTGAACGTCCATCCTCTCCTATTTTGGTGTTCAACACCAATGACTGCTCTTCCTTGGGCGTTGAATGCCCAGCTACTCCCTTGCTAGCGTTCAATGCCAGAAGGTCCTCTTCAGATTCAGCCTCAGCCCCTACACTAAAAGCCTTGCACTCTTCTCTTCGGTTTACTTCAGTATTACTTGGAAGAGTGTTAGAGGGGATCTCAGGGATCCTCTTACTCAACTGACCGATCTATACCTCCAGATTCCTGACGGAGGACCTAGTCTCTGTCACAAAACTATGAGTGGTCTTAGAGAGACTGGAGACTATGGTGGCTAAGTCAAAGAGACTCTACTTAGAAGTCTCTATCTGTTGCTAAGAAGGTGGAAATGGTTGGTTATTGAACCTATTCTGGTTTCTTCCACCTTGATTGTTGTTGAAGCCTTGCTAAGGCTTCTGTTGATCCTTCCATGAAAAGTTGGGATGATTCCTCCATGGTGAGTTGTAGGTATTTCTATAAGGCTTATTGTTGGGATTCCCTGAGGAATTTCCCATATAGTTAACCTCTTCTATCATGGGTTGATCTGGATCATAGGCATCTCTGTCATAAGAGGCTTCTTGAGTGCTGCCAGTTGCAGCTTACATTCCAATCAAATGCTGAGAAATCATGTTGACTTGTTAGGTCAGAATCTTATTCTGAGCCAATATGGCATTCAGAGTGTCTATCTCCATGACTCCTCTCTTCTGAGTAGCTCGACTGTTCACGTGATTTCTCTCAGAAGTGTACATGTATTGGTTGTTAGCAACCATGTCAATGAGTTCCTGTGCCTCTTCAGACGTTTTCTTTAAGTGGAGTGATCCACCTGCAAAGTGGTCTAATGACATCTTGGACAATTTAGAGAGGCCATCATGGAAAATATCTAGCATGGTCCAATCTGAGATTATATTAGGAGGACACCTTCTGATCAGTTGCTTGTACTTCCCCCAGGATTCATAGAGAGATTCACCCTCTTTTTGTCTAAAGGTTTGAACTTCCACCCTAAGCTTGCTTAGCTTCTGAGGTGGAAAGAACTTGGTCAAGAATGCATTGATCACCTTCTCCCAAGAGTCTAGGCTTTCCTTAGGCTAAGAATCCAGCCAAAGCCTACCTCTGTCCCTTACAGCAAAAGGAAAAAGCATAAGCTTGTAAACCTCAGGATCCAGTCCATTGGTCTTGACAGTGTCACAGATCTGCAAAAAATCAAAGATAAATCTGATGGGATCTTCCTATGAAAGTCCATGAAACTGGCAGTTCTGTTGAACTAGCATGACCAGTTGAGGCTTCAGCTCAAGTTATTTGCACCAATGGCAGGTATAGAGATGCTGCCCCCATAAAAGTCAGAAGTGGGGGGCAGTGAAGTCACCAAGGACCTTTCTTGTTTCACCTCCATCATTAGGATTGGCTGCCATGTTTGTATTTTCAACTTTTTATTCGAAAAGCTCTGTGAGGTTTCCTCTGGAGTGCTTGCTCTAGCTTGTTGTAAATGACTCTTTAGAGTCCTTTCGGGCTCAGGATCTGGGTCAAAGAGAGGTTTTTTATCCCTACTCCTATTCATAAACAAGAAGAAAGAAAGCAAGAAGAGAAGAAAAAAGGATTCTCTATGTCAGAGTATAGAGGTCCTCTGTTAGAGAGAGATAGGTCAAGAGGAAAAGAAAAGAAGATTTCTTTTAATTTAATTGTATTTTCGAAAATAGAGAGGGAAGAAAGAAGAAAGTTTTCGAAAAATAAGAGAGAATAAATGGTTAGAGATTTTCGAAGAATAGAAGAGAGAGAAGAATTAGAAAGAACCAAACTTTTAAAATTAAAATGAAACAAACAAGTAACTAATGAAGAAATATTTGAAAATAAAATAAGATAGGGGATTTGAAAAAGATTTGATTTTGAAATTTAAAATTGGAAAGAAAAAGTCAACAAGATAAGATAAGATTTGAAAAGATTTTGTAAGATTTGAATTTTAGATTTTTGAAATTTGAATTTTGAAAATTTTGGACTTTGAAAATTGAAATTTGAAATTAAAAATTGAATTTGACTTAGGATAAGATAGAAGTTTTGAAATTTGAATTTAAGACAAGATTAAATAAGAGTTTTGGAATTCAAACAAAGATAAAAAAAATAAGATAATGATTTGAAAAAGATAACAAGATAAACAAAATGATAACTAGCAGGACACCAAACTAAAAATCTTGAAATTAAATTAAATTAAGATAACAAGCAAATTTGAAAATTGAATTTTAAATTTTGAAAAATTTAAAAAGAAAAACAAAAAAAGACACCAAACTTAAAAATTTTAAAATCAAACAAGAAAAATAACAAGTTCAATTTCGAATACAGAGAAGAACACCAAGAAAAATTTCCGAAAAATTAAAGGAAAGACACTAATTTTTTAAAGGAAAGACACTAAAAAGATACCAAACTTATAAATTTTTTTAATTAAAGATGCTAATTTTCAAAAAGTTGGAAAAGAAAAGACTCAGAAAGACACCAAACTCAAAAACTGACACAAGATTCAAACAAAAGATAAAGATTACTAAAGAACAGAAAAGGTTTTGAAAAGTTTTTTTTTAAAAAAAAGAAAACAAGAAACACAAGTAAAAGAGCAAATAAAGTGTAAAAGGTACCTAATCTAAGCACAAGATAGTCCGGTAGTTTGTCAATCGCGAACAATCCCGGCAACGGCGCAAAAAACGGTGCGCGAAATTTAACTCCGCACAACTGAACTGGCAAGTGTACCGAGTCGTCCAAGTAATACCTCAGGTGAGTGAGGGTCGAATCCCACGAGGATTGTCGGATTGAGCAAGCAATGGCTACCTTGTAAATCTTAGTCAGGCGACTAGAAAAGATTGTAGTTTGTTTGAAAGCATAAACAAAATAATAAATAATGAAATACTAGATTGATATAACAATGATAATGATCAAAGTAAGGCTTCAGAGATGCTTATTCTTTCCAGACTAACTTTTCTTATTGTCTACTTCAATAATGAATGATTCATTCAATGGCAGTCGTAAGTGATTAACTCATGTCCTCTCATCAAGTTCATCTCTTCTAAACCATAGCAGTCCATCATATTCGAGCAACTCATATCCTCTCATCAAGTTAACTCATGGTTTCTCACTATAGCTGAAGATGAAGCCATAAGCAATCCACTCCCCTTTGTGATCCTACTCAAAACGCCACAGACAAGGTCGGATCTTCGGATAAGAGAATGCTGCTTTTCTGACTCTAGCCTTAGCGCCACAGAGACCTCAGTAACCCACGGCCAATGGGATTTCATGTCACATATCGAAAGTCAGCCCAGGTACTCTCTTGGAATCCTTGATGTATTCTCTAGCTGTAGCTCAATGCTATTTGGGTCAGGACTCGCACGGAACCCATGTAGAACAGGGATGAATGTCACGTTTCACCCCCAATTTATAAGATTGAAGAACGAGAATGCATCAGAGAATAGAATCAGACATGTATTAAAATAGAGACAGTAATATTATTAATCCATGGGAATCAGCAGATATCCTAACCCAAACTTAGGAGGTTTAGTTGCACATAGCTTACACAAAATAATAGTGAAAAGGTGAGAAAGGGAAAATATCTCTAACAAGGGTGATCTTTGTTCTATTTATGCTAATCTAATAATGAAAAGAATAAAAAAATATGATAGACTAGACTAGAAGTGTGAAAATCTAATCTTGGGCCCACTTTGGTTGAGTGCTTGGGCTGAGCTTGGTATCTAGCTTAAGGAATAGGCCTTGAATGCCTATTAGGGAGTAATCCATGCTGCCTTATGATCATTGGGTGGCGTTGAATGCCAGAAAGGTGATAAATTGGGTGTTCAACACTGGCTTGAGTCCCCTTGGGTCGTTGAACGCCAGAAAGGGTGTGTTTTTGGCGTTCAATGCCCAAGATGGGCAGTTGCCTTCAAAGAAACCTATAAACTATTATATATAATAATGGAAAGCTCTGGAAGTTAGCTTTAAAACGTCATTAAGAACGCATCATTTGGACCTTTGTAGCTCCAAACATGCTCATTTGAGTGCATGGAGGTCAAAGTCTGACAGCATCTGCTACACTTTTCTTGCCTCTGACTCGGACTTCACCAAGACTCCTCGATTTCAGCTAGAAATTACCTGAAATCATAAGAAAACACAAAAACTCAAAGTAGAATGCAAAAATATGAATTTTACACTAAAACCTACTAAAACGTTTGGGGGCTGGCTATTCAGCCATGCCTGGACCTTCATCACTTATGTATTTTCAACGGTGGAGTTTCTACACCTCATAAATTAAGGTGAGAAGCTCTGTTGTTCCTCATGAATCAATGCAAAGTACTATTACTTTTCTATTCAATTCATGCTTATTCTTGTTCTAAGATATTCACTCGCACTTCAACCTGATGAATGTGATGATCTGTGACACTCATCATCATTCTCCCTTATGAACGCGTGCCTGACAACCACTTCCGTTCTACATGCAATAGCTTGAGTGCATATCTCTTGACCTCCTAGTTCATGACGCATGGTTGCCTCTTATGACAACAGAGTATTCCATTCCGTGAGATCAAATTCTTCGTGGTATAAGCGAGAATCAATTGGCAGCATTCTTGAGATTCGGAAAGTCTAAACCTTGTCTGTGGTATTCTGAGTAGGATCTGGGATGGGATGAATGTGACGTGCTTCAAACTCGTGACTATTGGGTGCAGTGACAGTGTGCAAAAGGATCGATGGATCTTATTCAGACACGATCGAGAACCGATAGCTGATTAATCATGCAGGAAACCGTAGCAGACATGTTTTCACTGAGAGGACGGATGGTAGCCATTGACAACAGTGATCCACCAACATACAGCTTGCCATGGAAGGGGGTACGCATGATTGGATGAGGAAAATAGGAAAGCAGAGGCTTAGAGAGAACAAAGCATCTCCATACGCTTATCTAAAATTCCCACCAATGAATTGCATAAGTATCTCTATCCTATTTTATGTTTTATTTCTCTTTTAATTATTAAAACCTCATAATCATTTGAATCCGCCTGACTGAGATTTACAAGATGACCATAGCTTACTTCAAGCTGACAATCTCCGTGGGATCAACCTTTACTCACGTAAGGTATTACTTGGACGACCCAGTGCACTTGCTGGTCAGCTATGCGGGGTTGTAAAAAGTGTGAATCACAATTTCGCATACCATACATCAATTCTTAGCTGAATTCTTACAGATCTAGGATACTATAAAGATTAATGGAGTTAATCCTGAAGTCTACAAGCTAATGCTCTTTTCCTTTTCTTTAAGAGACAGAGCTAAGTTATAGTTGGATGCCCAACCTAGAGAGAGTCTTGATTCTTGGGAAAAGTTGGTTAATGCTTTTCTTGCTAAATTCTTTCCTCCTCAAAGGATGAGAAAGATTAGAGAGGAAGTTCAAACCTTAAAATAAGGAGAATGTGAATCCCTCTATGAAGATTGGAAAAGACACAAGCAACTGATCAGGAGATGTCCTCCTGATATGCTATCAGAGTTGTCCATCATAGGCGTGTTCTATGATGGCTTGTCTTAAATATCCAAGATTTCATGGGATAGCTCTGCAGGTGGATCCCTCCACTTGAAGAAAATACCTGCAGAAGCAAGAGAGCTTATTGAGATAATTACAAACAACCAGTTCATGTAAACTTCTGAAAGAAACCTTGTAAACTATAGAATCTCTCAGAAGAAATGAGTTCATGAAGCTGAGAATCTGAATGTCATCCTGACTCAGAATAAGATCCTGGCCCAACAGGTCAACATGATCTCTCAGCATCTGACTGGGCTGAAAGTAATCAGGAAGCTTCTTCTAAGACAGAAGCTTATGATATTGATCAACCTACAATGGAGGAGGTCAATTACATGGGAGAACCCTATGGAAACACTTACAACCTTTCATAGAGGAATCATTCTAACCTCTCATAGAAGGATCAACAAAAACCTCAGCAAGGTTTCAATAACAACCAAGGTGGTAAGAACCAGAATAGGTTCAATAACAGACCACCATTCCCATCTTCTCTAGGGAACATGAAAACCTCTAATCAAAGCCTTTCTGACTTAGCCATTATGGTTTCTAGCCTCATTAAGACCACCCATAGTTTTATTAATGAAACAAGGTCCTCCATTAGAAATTTGGAGGTACAGGTTGGTCAACTAAGCAAGAGGATCCCTGAGACTCCTCCTGACACCCTTCCCAGTAATACTAAGATAAATCCAAGAGAAGAGTGCAAGGCCATAACAATGAAGGTTGAGGCTGAAATTTGAGAGAATGGGGTGGCATTGAACACCAGTGAACAAGCCTTCACTAGGCATTCAACACCCACAATGGCAGCAAGCCTAGCGTTAAACGCCAGTGAGGAACCCTTCATTGGGCGTTTAACGCCAATCCTGGCAGAAAAGCTGACATTGAACACCAGCCAGGAAGCACTGGCTGGGCGTTCAACGCCCAAATAGGCAGGCTTTCTGGCGCTGACGCCAGTGAGGAAGCCCTCACTGGGCGTTCAAAGCCCAACCAGGTAGCCTTTCTGGCGCTGAATATCAGCGAGGAACCCCTCACTGGGCGTTCAATGCCCACCAGCCCAGGGAAGCTGGAGTTGAATGCCAGTAAAAACATCCCTGCTGAGCGTTCAATGCCTAGAATGCTAGAGGGACTGGCATTTAACGCCAGTCAGGGTGGACAGCAAGGGCGTTCAGCGCCCAATAAGCTATCAGAGCTGGTATTGAACACCAGCCAAAGCAAAACCTATGAGTGCCTAAATCCCACTCAAGAACTCTCTAGCCCATAACCAAAGGAAATGATAAAGTCTATAGAGGTTTCTTTGAATGCACTTTGATAGACCATTATTTTATAATTTATCTTGTGCTCAATTGAGTGGTTTTTATCAAGTCCTTGCCCACTTATTCATATAATTTGTATGGTTTTACAAATCCTTTCTAATTCTGTGGTATAGTTGAAAACATGTTTCCTAGGCCTTTAAACTATCAATTTTAATTATCTTTTATTACCATTCGATGCCTTAGAGAATGGCTTAGAGAATGGAAAGGAAACATGCAAAAGTGGAAGGAATGCAAGAAAATAAAGTTTTGAGGAGTTGGCAGTAACGTGTACACGTGAATGACGCGTACGCGTGACTAGCGCAGAAGATAAGCGATGCGTGCGCGTGAATGACGCATATGCATGACACGGAATTTTGCCAAGCGACGCGCAGACATGACCTACGCGTACGCATGACATGCACCACGTGCAAAAATTGCAGAAAGCGTTGGGAGCGATTTCTGGGCTTCTTTTGGCCCAGTTCCATGCCCGAAAAACATAGATTAGAGGCTGCAGAGTGGAGGAATCCGGGGGGAATTCTCATTATTCACTTTTCATAAGTTTAGGTTTTAGATGTAGGTTCTAGAGAGAGAAGCTCTCTCCTCTCTCTAGGTTATTAGGTTTTAGGATTAGCTCTTCTCAACTCTAGGTTCAGTGTTTCTTTAATTTAGTTCTCTTATACTCTTATTTATTCTAGCACTTTGGTTTATCTATTCCTCTTGTTGATTCGCTTCTTTTCCAATTTGGTTTACGAACTCCATGTTAGATTTGATTTTCTATTTAATGCAATTTGAGGTATTTCATATTTATGATCGCTTTCTTCAATTTATGTTATTAATGCTGTCAATTGGTTGATTGGATTTTATTCTCTCTTGTTGCTTTTCTATGCTTTTGTGTTGTGCCTTCCAAGTGTTTGATGAAATGCTTGGTTGGATTCTAGAGTAGATTTTTATCCTTTTGGCCTTGGTTGAGTAATTGGTGACTGGTGGACGAAATTGTGATCAATGATATTGACTTTTTGGTCTTGTATGATTTTACTCTTAGGGCACTGTTTATTTGAAATCACAACTCCGTTCAACTAACCAGCAAGTGTACTGGGTCGTCCAAGTAATAACCTTACGTGAGTAAGGGTCGAATCCACAGAGATTGTTGGTATGAAGCAAGCTATGGTCACCTTGCAAATCTCAGTTAGGCAGATTTAAAATAGTTTTATGGGTTTTCGAAAATAGAAATAACAAAATAGAATATAATAAAGAGGATAGAACACTTATGCAGATTCATTGGTGGGATTTCAGATAAGCGGATGGAGATGCTGTAGAGCTCTTGGACGCCTGCTCTCCTACTCCTTCTACTCAATCCTTCTTACTCCTTTCCATGGCAAGCTTTGTATAGGGGTTCACCATCAACTGTGGCTACTTTCATTCCTCACGGGGAAATAACCTGTGCGGCTGTCACTCGCACAGCTAACCAGTCTGGAGGCATCACCCATGGCTGATAGCTACATCCCATCCTCGCAGTGAAAACTATGCAAACGCACTCTGTCACAGTACGGCTAATCACCGGTTGGTTCCCGCTCCTACTGGAATAGAATCCCTCTTTTGCGTCTGTCACCAACGCCCAGCAGGTTAAAGTTTGAAGCACGTCACGGTCACTCATGATCGGAATCCTACTCGGAACACCACAGACAAGATTGGACTTTCCGGATTCCCAGGATCCTACTCGGAAT
>NC_029772.3:61920264-61925781 GCF_000817695.3 Arachis duranensis | reverse complement strand
ATGCACATGAAAAACAACAAACAACACAAAACAAGAAATCATCAAGATCAAACAAGAAGACTTGTCAAGAACAACTTGAAGATCATGAAGAACACTATGAATGCATGGGATTTTCGAAAAATGCAAGAAAAATTTTTTTTAAAATCATGCAATTGACACCAAACTTAAAATTCAACACAAGACTCAAACAAGAAACACAAAATATTTTTTATTTTTATGATTTTCTAATTTTTTTTTTGTGTTTTTATTAATTTTTTTTTTTCGAAAATATAGTTTTGAAAAACGAAAAATAAAAAGAAAAATTTTTGAAAAAGATTTTTGAAAAGAAAATTACCTAATCTGAGCAACAAGATGAACCGTCAGTTGTCCATACTCGAACAATCCCCGGCAACGGCGCCATAAACTTGGTGGATGAAATTGTGATCAATGATATTGACTTTTTGGTCTTGTATGATTTTACTCTTAGGGCACTGTTTATTTGAAATCACAACTCCGTTCAACTAACCAGCAAGTGTACTGGGTCGTCCAAGTAATAACCTTACGTGAGTAAGGGTCGAATCCACAGAGATTGTTGGTATGAAGCAAGCTATGGTCACCTTGCAAATCTCAGTTAGGCAGATTAAAAATAGTTTTATGGGTTTTCGAAAATAGAAATAATAAAATAGAATATAATAAAAAGGATAGAACACTTATGCAGATTCATTAGTAGAGGTATCAGTTAAGTATATGCAGATGCTGCATGGCTCAAGCACGCCTGCTCTCCTACTCCTTCTACTCAGTCCTTCTTACTCCTTTCCATGGCAAGCTTTGTATAGGGGTTCACCATCAACTGTGGCTACTTTCATTCCTCACGGGGAAATAACCTGTGCGGCTGTCACTCGCACAGCTAACCAGTCTGGAGGCATCACCCATGGCTGATGGCTACATCCCATCCTCGCAGTGAAAACTATGCTAACGCACTCTGTCACAGTACGGCTAATCACCGGTTGGTTCCCGCTCCTACTGGAATAGAATCCCTCTTTTGCGTCTGTCACCAACGCCCAGCAGGTTAAAGTTTGAAGCACGTCACCGGAATACCACAGACAAGGTGAGACTTTCCGGATTCCCAGGATCCTACTCGGAATACCACAGACAAGGTGAGACTTTCCGGATCCTCATAAATGCCGCCATCTATCTAGCTTATACCACGAAGATTCTGTTGGGGAATCTAAGAGATACACATTCAAGCTCTTGTTGCATGTAGAACGGAAGTGGTTGTCAATCACGTGCGTTCATGAGTGAGAATGATGATGAGGGTTACTTATCATCACATTCATCATGTTCTTGGGTACGAATGAATATCTTGGAATAAGAATAAGAGAGATTTGAATAAAAGACAATAGAATTGCATTAATACTTGAGGTACAGCAGAGCTCCACACCCTTAATCTATGGTGTGTAGAAACTCCACCGTTGAAAATACATAAGCAAAGGGTTCAGGCATGGCCGAATGGCCAGCCCTCTCCATGATCAAGTGACCGAATAATGAGAGACTTAAAGTGGTCAAAAGATGTCTAATACAATAGATAAATGTCCTATATATACTAGACTAGCTTCTAGGGTTTACATGAGTAAGTAATCGATGCATAAATCCACTTCCGGGGCCCACTTGGTGTATGCTTGGGCTGAGCTTGATCAATCCACGAGCTGAGGCTTCTCTTAGAGTTGAACTCCGAGTTATGACGTGTTTTGGGCGTTCAACTCCGGATCATGACGTTTTTCTGGCGTTTAACTCCAGACAGCAGCATGAACTTGGCGTTCAACGCCAAGTTACGTCGTCATTCTTCAAATAAAGTATGGACTATTATATATTGCTGGAAAGCTCTGGATGTCTACTTTCCAACGCCGTTGAGAGCGCGCCAAGTGGAGTTCTGTAGCTCCAGAAAATCCATTTCGAGTGAAGGGAGGTCAGATTCCAACAGCATCAGCAGTCCTTTTGTCAGCCTTCTTCAGAGTTTAGCTCAAATCCCTCAATTTCAGTCAGAATTTACCTGAAATCACAGAAAAACACACAAACTCATAGTAAAGTCCAGAAATGTGAATTTAACATAAAAACTAATGAAAACATCCCTAAAAGTAGCTTAAACTTACTAAAAACTATATAAAAACAATGCCAAAAAGCGTATAAATTATCCGCTCATCAGTGACACTTGAGTTATCAAACTCCTTTGTTGATTGATAATTTAAAGTTGCTGATTGATTTGGATTCCACTAAAGCTAGTCTTTCCTTAGGAGTTGACTAGGACTTGAGGAACCAAATTAATTCGTCCACTTGACTTTCCATCAAAATTAGAGGATTAACTAATTGGGAGCAATGAACAATTCTCATCACAATTGATAAGGATAGCTAGGATAGGACTTCCAATTCTCATACCTTGCCAAGAGCTTTTCTAGTTATTAGTTTATTCCTTTTGCAATTTACAATTCTTGTTTCCTATCCAAAAACCCCAAAACACACTTTTCCATAACCAAT
The DNA here is from genome assembly GCF_000817695.3 of Arachis duranensis. Classification (NCBI taxonomy): domain Eukaryota; kingdom Viridiplantae; phylum Streptophyta; class Magnoliopsida; order Fabales; family Fabaceae; genus Arachis; species Arachis duranensis. Next base: position 61,923,270 of record NC_029772.3, on the reverse strand, counting down.
TATGAGCACACTTCCCTACAATTCCTTAAGAGATGACCCGAGGTTTGAATACTTCGGTTATCAATTTTATTAGGGTTTTGTTACTTGTGAGAGCTATACTTTTGCATGAAAGGATTCTTTGTTGGTTTAGAAGCTATACTTTCAAGGAGAATTTAATTGTGAATTCTAGACCACGCAAGGAATTCGTTCATCAAAATGGCGCCGTTGCGGGGGAATTGCAAACGTGTTTGTTATTATTGGTTATTGTAAATATTTGCTTTTTGATTGTTTGCTAGTTTTTATTAGTTTAGGAATTAGTTGCTTATTTTTACTAGTTTTTATTTTTATTTTCTTTAGCTACTATGACCTCTCACCCCTTTGGCTATGAGTTTGGTTACAACTATGTTGCAGGAAGAGGAACTACAATGAGAACATGCATCAAGGATGGGAGAATCAAAGATGGGAGGAGCCACAAGGATTTGATCAACCTTCTTGATAACAACCTCCACTAACATACTATGACCAAGAGACATCCTAAGAGGCATACCAAGATAATGGCTATGGTGAGCACTCTTTTGATTATCAACAACCACCACCATACGTCTATAAACCCCCTCCTCAACATAATTTTGAACCACCATACTCACAAGCACCTTACCACTAAACACCCTTATATGATCGTAATCCTTACCCACCATACCAAGAGCCTTATGAGCCATACATAGAACCACCACCTCAATATACACCATCTCTATATACTTATCAAGAAGAACCACCTCCATATTATGAGCCCTTTCTCCTAACAAATGAACCCTCGTATCCACCCCAACTTCCATTGGATAACAACACACTTATCTATAATTTCATTGGTGTTACCTCTAAACTCCAATATCTTATATCCCGCAGGGACCAACCCTCTACCTCCAATATTCAACCCTCAAGCTCTAGTGCACTTCCTTTTCAACCACGTAATGATCTCTCCATCCCATTACCACCCTCTATGGAGGAGTACCCACATCCATCAATCCAAGATCAACATGATCCCAATCATGCTAGTGACATGGAATAAGAGCGAAGAGATCGTCTTAATGACGTAATGGATCGATTGTACACACACATACTTTAAGAGAAGCAAGAGGAGGTCCAAAGGGTGGAGGTAATGGAGACCCTTGAAGAAAGTTGTCATAAAGTGGACGACATCAAGGAGGAGTTTGATCTTGTACTAGAGCAAGTGGAGAAAGCCGAAACCATAGAAAAAGAGGAAGTAGTTGAAAACTTGGGAGATGTAGAACCTCCATGGGAAAGTCAAGTCATAGAGCCTCCTTCTAAGACGTTTGAAATTAATGTTAAAGAGGGTATACAACCTCCCATGCCCTTGGTGAGCAACGAAGAAGAGATTGAATTGGAAGAAAGCTACCAGGAGGAAGAGGTTGATATTGAAGAAGCTTGCAAAGAGGTGGAAGTTTTCAAGAAAAAACACACGGGAGTGAAGCTTGGAATCACCTTGCCAAAGTTGTTGGAGACCCCTCCCCCTAAGTCGCCATCATCCTTCAGAACATTCAAGTGGGTAAAATTCATACCCGTTAGCTTTCTCATTCCACTTGAATATGGTTTACTTGAGATAGAAAGTCAACTTAGAGCTCTTTGTGGTGTTAAGAGTAAGAGGAAGAGGGTTAGTGGTAGGAGTTGTAGGCAAGGTTAGATATGGTTGCATGCTCTAAATTGAAGTGCAAGGGTTGGTGTAAAGCTCAATTGAATGGTTCTAGGAAGTTATTTAGACGCTTCAGTGAGAATTCAAATTGCTTGCCACCCGGTTGGAAAAATGATGATCAGCACGAAGACGGGTGCAAAAGCAGGGTTTGGGACCCCGGAATTCAGTCTAGCAATCAACACTCTTGGGGCCTTGTCACTTGTTTTAATATGCTTAAAGGCTCTTTGTGCCTAGTTTGGGATCCTGGAGGCCATTGGAATCACAAACATTGGTGGAGATTCCTGGATGAGTTCAAGCACAAGCCACCATAACAAGGAGCTCACCAAATGTCTAACTTAAGGACTTTAACTAAAAGTGCTAGGTGGGAGACGACCCACCATGGTATGATCCTCCCTTTTTATTCTTAGTTTTATTTTATTTTATTTCTATTAGTGTTAACTCTTAAGTTCTGCATCATCTGCATTCTGCAAGGAAAAAAAGAGCATTCGATGCGCAAGCGTACCTGACACGTGCACGTCGCTTATGGTTTCAGGCAACCCCCGCGGAAGCGCGCATGGCGCACACGCGTGACCCTGAATTCAGCGTAAATGGGTGTTTGGCCGAATGTTATGCTAGCTTGGCACTGGTATCGTGCTGGACGCACCACCTGCCCCACGCATACGCGTCCGTCACATTGCCCATTTGGTCACCCACGCGTGCGTGTACATGCTGTGTGATGAGCGGATAATTTATACGCTTTTTGGCATTGTTTTTAGTATGTTTTTAGTATATTTTAGTTAGTTTTTGTTATATTTTTATTAGTTTTTAGTTAAAATTCACTTTTCTGGGCTTTACTATGAGTTTGTTTGTGTGATTTCAGGTATTTTCTGGCTGAAATTGAGGGACCTGAGCAAAAATCTGGTTCAGAGGCTGAAAAGGACTGCAGATGCTGTTGGATTCTGACCTCCCTGCACTCGAAGTAGATTTTCTGGAGCTACAGAAGCCCAATTGGTGCACTCTCAATTGCTTTGGAAAGTAGACATCCTGGGATTTCCAGAAATGTATAATAGTCCATACTTTGCCCGAGATTTGATGGCCCAAACTGGTGTTGCAAATCAGCTTCAGAATTCCCAGCGTTTAACGCCGGAACTGGCACAAAAATTGGAGTTAAATGCCCAAACTGGCATAAAAGCTGGCGTTTAACTCCAAAAAAAGTCTCTACACATGAAAGCTTCAATGCTCAGCCCAAGCACATGCCAAGTGGACCCCGGAAGTGGATTTTTACGTCATTTACTCATTTCTGTATACCCTAGGTTACTAGTTCACTATTAATAGGA
>NC_029772.3:61912301-61920163 GCF_000817695.3 Arachis duranensis | reverse complement strand
ATTCTAAGATATCACTTGTTCCTCAACTTGATGAATGTGATGATCTGTGACACTCATCATTATTCTCACCTATGAACGTGTGCCTGACAACCACCTCCGTTTACCTTAGATTGAGTAGATATCTCTTGGATTCTTTAATCAGAATCTTCGTGGTATAAGCTAGAACTGATGGCGGCATTCAAGAGAATCCGGAAGGTCTAAACCTTGTCTGTGGTATTCTGAGTAGGATTCAAGGATTGAATGACTGTGACAAGCTTCAAACTCCAGAAGGCTGGGCGTTAGTGACAGACACAAAAGAATCACTGGATTCTATTCCAACCTGATTGAGAACCGACAGATGATTAGCCGTGCTGTGACAGAACGCGTTGAACATTTTCACTGAGAGGATGGGAGGTAGCCATTGACAACGGTGAAACCCTACATACAGCTTGCCATGGAAGGAGCTTTGCGTGCATGAAGAAGAAGACAGTAGGAAAGTAGAGATTCAGAAGATATAGCATCTCCAAAACCTCAACCTGTTCTCCATTACTGCAAAACAAGTATTTATTTCATGTTCTTTTACTTTTTACACTTAAATCTGAGAATTATTGATATCCTGACTAAGAGTTACAAGATAACCATAGCTTGCTTCAAGCCGACAATCTCCGTGGGATCGACCCTTACTCACGTAAGGTATTACTTGGATGACCCAGTGCACTTGCTGGTTAGTGTGCGGAATTGCAAAAGTGTGATTGTGATTTCGTGCACCACTGTGCATGTGTTGCATATCTTCTTTCCACGAATGCGAGAGTTACAGAGGGTTGTGCCTGTGCGAGGTTGGACTTGCACTAGCGAAACAACCCCTATCACGCGTACGCGTATAGCACGTGTACGCGTCCCTCTCTTTCATACGACCTGCGTGGGCGGACGCAGTACGCGTGCGTGTCAGTCGCAACGCCTCACTAAACCAATGTGCCGCCAATTTTCTTTCTCTCTCCTTTCTAAATCCTAATTCTCTCTCTCAATCCAAATTCTTTCTTCTCTCTTCTTTCTTCTCCCCCTTCTCATCCTTATTCCCTTTCTTTTCTTCTATTTGCTACATTTGCATACTCGCATTCATGGCATTTTAACTTCATTGTTTCTTCTCCCTTTCTTTTCTATATTTGTTGTTTTCACATTGGTGTTAAAATGTTCTTACTCAACTGTTGCATATTTCTTGCATTATTTTGGGTGCTCCTTGACCTGTTTGCTATTTAGTTGACATGCCTTGTGCTTCTATTATTTTCTCACTTATATGTTGTAGCTACCATGTAATTGAGACCCTCATTATTCGGCATAAACCCACCGATATTTTATTTGTTTTCTATCTTTGCTTCTGGGCTACTTTTCCTCCTTTTCCTCTTCTTTCAAGGTGGCCACCGAGAAGGGAAAGGAAAAGCTTTTCAATGGGACAACAAATAAGTCCATCTGCACATTCTTTAGAGAAAGAGCAGCATTTATAGCTCACAACCCCCGTCCACTTGCACATCTTTGCATGCACCGAGGACGGTGCAATCCTTATGTGTGGAGAGGTCGATACCGATCTCTGTGGGTTAGTTACTATCATATCTCAACACCAATGTTTATATTTTCTTTGTTAAATTAATTGTTGTATTTGCATGTTTGATTGTATGTTTGTTTGATTTCGTGTATATTCTACCACTGCTTGGTTGAAGTGATGAACTTTTTTTTAAGAAATTATTTTATAGTATTTCACTAATTCAAATTAAAATTTTTGTTAAACTTGTTTGAAGAAATTTAATTTGGAACATGGTTTTAGAGCTCGAACACACAAAACTAGTGAGATTTTGAGCCTATTTTGATTGGTTACACTTTATCAACCAATATTTTATTTTTTTTTTTGGTGTATGTTGTTCTCTCTAAAATTGTAATCTTTGTCTTGCTTGATTCTATATTTCCATGGTTTAATGTATGCATGCACTTATGTGATTGAGGCCTTTGTTTCACTGAGATTACATACTGATGACATGTCATCATGTCATATTTTTCTATGCTTTTTCATACAAGAAATTGATGATTAGTGCTTAAATATTGAATGCTTTTGTGCTTAAATGGTATATTTCTTTGATCTTTTGATTTTATAAACTTTATAGGAAATAATAGAAGAAGAAGCAATAAAAGCACTAAAAAGAAGAATCATACTCCCATGGTAGCAAAAGAGTTGGAAACAAACTCAAAGAGGCTTTTGAGTTAAGCAAAGAGGATTTGTAACCCTAACCTCTTCACATTCCAACAAGAATAACTTGAGTTACAAAACTCCAAATGAGGTGAATTTAGTGGCATTGGAAAGTAGACATCTAGAGCTTTCTAAGTATATATGGCACTGCATGGTGGACACTGAATCTGAGGGAGAAAATTTGCCTCAAAGGTGCATAGATGAACATGGTGTCAACCTGCAGTAAGGCCAGCTGACCTCTTCACTTTTCAAGGAGGATAACTTGTGCTGTAGAGCTTGGAATGATGCGCTCTCAATTGCATTGGAAAGTAGACATCTAGATCTTTCCAACGATATATAATAGTATGGGATGAACCTCAAGGATGAGCCTCAGAAGATGGCGCTAAGTTTGGCCTCCAAACTGCCAGCGTTCACTAAAGTGAGCGCTACGCTCACAAGATTGAGCGTTTTCGGTCTCCAAAACAGCATGACCATGTCTTCTTCAAAGTACCATAACCTGAGTTACAGATTTCCAATTGATGTGCTTCTAGTTGCGTTGGAAAGCTGACATTCAGAGCTTTCCAATGATATATAGCAATCCATATTTGGCATGAAATTGAAGTACAAGTGAAAGGCATCTTTAAGGCCCAAAAAATCAACCAAGGGAGCAAGGGCCAGTGCCAAGGCTCGAAAGGGGAGCAGGCGTTCATTCAAGTGAGCGCTACTCTCACTAAATTGAGCATTTTCGGGCATAAGGCCCAAGGAAATCAAGGAAGCAGCGCTCACTAAGGAAGGCAACATAGTGCTCAACTTTAACAAGGAAAAGCAATAAGTGTAGCGCTCACAATTTGAGCGCAGCGCTCACTTATTGAGCGCTAGGTGCATGTTGTGGAACATGACAAGGCACACAAGGAGTTAACGCTACGTTCACTTACCCAACAGAGCGCTCCACTGGAGCTACACCAACACACCATGCCACTTGAACCAAGCTATCCGGATCCACTCTTCTTCAAATCCAAAGCAAGCAAAGCCCATTATCATCACTCAAAGGCACAAGAGATAGTTAGAATAGGAATTTTATTTAATTTTAATTTGTTTTTAATTTCAATTTCATTTTAATTTTGTAAAAGCCTATATAAAGGCATCAGTTTCATTTCACTAAAAAAGGTTGGCTCTAATAGAGAGCAGTAGGAGTAGGAGTAGAATAGAAAGCTCTCTTTGATACACTTTTATTTTTCTGCAATTGTCATATTTCAGTCTTGAATTCAATGTCACAGTTTTGTTTTCATTGAGCTTGATTTACTCTTCTGCACTTCTACTTCTATGCAACTTTACATTTTTGTTCTTGATTCAATCTGATATACTCTTCCTGCAAGTTTAATTTTCTGCAATTGCTCTGAGTTTTGCTTTATTGCCTCTTTAATTTCCAGCATCCAATCCCCTTTACATTTACTGCAATCTACATTTATTGTTCTTCAAGCCTCTGTCAATTTACTTCCTGCAAGTTAGATCTTCTGAAATTTACTTTCCTTGCTCTTTAAGTTTTCTGCCCATTTATATTCTGCAACTTTAAATTCCTTGTCATTTACATTCTGCTACTTGAATTTCACTCAATTCACCAATGTTAGCTTGACTAAACTAATCACTCACTAAAGTTGCTTGATCCATCAATCCCTGTGGGATCGACCTCACTCTTGTGAGTTATAACTACTTGATGCGACCCGGTACACTTGCCAGTGAGTTTTGTGTGGAAATCTAATTTCCACCCATCACATACCCATATGGCCTTAACCTTTTATTATCCTTTGTAAACCAATATTGAGCCTACTTATCCCATTTATTCTTTACTCTAGCTCATCACTAACTCTAAGCGGAAAACAATAATGTCCTTAATTTGAATCCTTGGTTAGCTTAGACTAGTAAAAGTGCTCATGATTTAAGTGTGGGGAAGTTGGGTTTGAAAACATTTGGTTTGAGAATTGGTGTTGTGTATTCTTGAGGAAATATGAACAAGAATGTTAAGCACATGTTTATGCATGCAATACCTTAATCATATGCATTGAGAAAGACAAAAGAAAAGAAAAATAGAAAAAAAGAGAAAAAGAAAAGAAAAAGATCAAGCAATAAAAAGGGGACAAAATGCCCCAAAGTAAATAATGGTAGCAATGCATATGTACTGTACTTAAAGTTGGATGCATGAATATGTGGAAAACAAAGTTAATGGATAGTTATATTTTGCATTGTAATTACACGGATTGTCTTAGGTTAGATGGTAAGTTTAGGTTAATCAAGGATTTGAATTTTAGTCCACTTAACCAAATACAATCCTACCTTGACCCTAACCCCATTACAACCCTCAAAAGACCTCTTGATTTGTGTATTTGTGCATTAAATTTTTGTTGATTAGTAGAAGAAGAGAAACCCTTAGAAAGCAAGATTAGTAGAGAACAGAGAGACTCGACCCTCAAACACTAGAGTGATTAGAGTGTATACACTTCAAGCGAGGGTTCGATGCTCGATTCTTTGTTCCCAGCTTTCATGAGCTATTTTCTTCTGCAAGTCTACTTGTACTTCATTTTTATGATTTGAATTAGTGAAATCCAGTTCATATTTGTTCTTGAAAGGTTTATTTACTTTTCACCAAGTAGGTAGAATCATTTTTTTTGCATGTAGTTGCATTCATATAGATAGGTTGCATTGCATACATCCTACCATTTTTCCTTCACTCTTTTAGTTCTCTTGAGCTTAGCATGAGGACATGCTAATGTTTAAGTGTGGAGAGATTGATAGACTACTATTTTATGATTTATCTTGTGCTCAATTGAGTGGTTTTTATCAAGTCCTTGCCCACTTATTCATATAATTTGCATGGTTTTACAAATCCTTCTGATGCAACTGCATATTTACTATATTAGCTAGTTAGTTTAGTTGGTTTTAGCTTAGTTTCACTCATTTTCTCTAAATAAACAAGTCCTTTTATGAGTTTTGTCTTCATGCATGAGAATACCAAGGAACATGTTGATTTTAGCCAAATTCATGCAAATGATTTAAGGAATAGATAAATGAATGAGTATGAATGAATCTCATGAAATTGATTGCATGGATTGGTAAGACTTTGAAGCTATTTCCCTTGTTGATGATAGGTGATGAAACAAGAAAGCATGGAAGCAAGAATGAAGCAAGCTGGGCAAGAAGAAAAGAAGTTGTTGGCGTTGCCAACTTGGAGAAAAGGTGAGTTGTTGAAGGCAACGCCAAGGCAGCCCTGGAGAGCACACTTGGGCGTTGCCAACGTGGGAAGTATGGGCGTTGTTGAAGGCAACGCTGGGCTAGAAGAACTTGGACCAAGGAGGAGCTTGAGCACGTTGCCAACGTGCTACTTCATTGGAGTGTTTAGTGGCAACGCCAGGGAGGAAAGCTTGGTGAGCACCAAGCCTTGGATCTCCATCCATCGAGCACGTTGCCAACGCTACTCTTCATTGGCGTGCTTGACAACAACTCAAGCCAACGTTGCCAACGCCAGGAATCATAGGCGTGTCCCTAGGCAACGCCACACAAGCAAGGTTTGATTGGAAGGGTGTGAAGCATGTTGCCAACGCCAGGAACCATAGGCGTTATTCAAGGCAACGCCAAGAAATCTTGGGGAGCTAGTTTAGAGCCTCGAGCACGTTGCCAGCCTAGAGATGAGGGGCGTGTTTGATGACAACGCAGGCAAACAACGCTGAATGGAAAACTTGGCCCAGGAAAGGGAGATGCACGTTGCCAACGCCAAGTTATGAAGGCGTGTTCCTTGGCAACGTAGCATGCAACTTTGGCACCATAGGAAAGCTCGAGCACGTTGTTGAGCTGGGAGAGCATGGGCGTGTTCCTTGGCAACGCATGCAAACTAAGATTATGGGCACACGAGAGCGTTGCCAACGCCAGGAAGCATAGGCGTGTTCAAGGACAACGCCAGGCAACCTTGGAGTGCACAAGATGCACGTTGCCAACTTGGGCCAGGGAGGAACTTCGAGGACGTTGCCAACGTGCTATTTCATTGGTGTGTTCTAAGGCAACGCCAGGAAGGAATGCTTGGTAAGCACCAAGTCTTGGATCTCTACCCACGTTGCCAACGCCAGGAACCATAGGCGTGTTCCTAGGCAACGCCACACAAGCAAGACTTGGCCCTGGAGGAAGAGGAGTTGGCGTTGCCAACGCCAGGAACCACAGGCGTTATGCAAGGCAACGCCAAGCAACAAGCATAGAGCCTTGAGGAAGGCTCGAGCACGTTGCCAACGCCAGCTTCCAAAGGCGTGTTTGGGGGCAACGCAGCAAGCAAAGCTAGGCAAGGAAGCTCACCCACATGAAGAAGCACTCGAGCACGTTGCCAACGCCAGCTTCTAATGGCGTTTTCTAAGGCAACGTGACAAGCAAAAATTGAAGGCTAGAGATTAGCCCTGGAAGGAGCACGGGCACGTTGCCAACGTGCTAACAAGGGGGCGTGTTTGGTGACAACGCCAGCCTCATGTCTCTGCCTTGGGAGGCTAGGCACGTTGCCAACGTGGGAGGATAGGTGCGTTTTTGGCAATAACTTGGTAGCTTGACCTTACCATCTTTGAGGAAGCATAACTTGAGCTAGGAAAGTCCAAATGAGGTGATTCCAGTGGCATTGGAAAATAGACATCAAGAGCTTTCCAATGATGTATAATAGTCCATATTGAAGCAGAGGATTGACACTCAAATTCTGGGCTACATTTAGCATGAAAGTAGAGTCAAGAAGAAGAAAAGCAAGTTGTTAGCAACAACTTGGGCTAGCAACGCCCAAGTCTGAAAGTTCACTCCCAGGAAAATATGATGCACGTTGCCAACGTGCATTAAGGCTAGCGTTATTGGCAAAAATGCCAAGCCATTGGGCCAGAAGCATGATGAATGAACTCCTCCTTCCAAGTCTAGCAACACTTCTTCCATTGAGCTAAGAATTCAACAAAGAGGAAGCCCATATTACTAACCCAATTAAAGATCTTTGAAGGAGTTTTTGGGACTAATATAAATAGAGATTGAGTTTGTACTTTGAGGGGACTTTTTGACACTTAGAATTTTAGACTCTTAGCACTTTTATTTGGGGAACTCTCTAGCACTTCCGGGAGGATACCCAGAGAGCCATTTTGGTTTTTCTTGGAACTTTTCTTCTTCAATTTTAAGTTTTAAGCATTTCCTTATTCTTCTTTTTCTTTTCTTGACACTTAGTTTAATTTTTGTCGATGGCAATTGTTGTTGAAATTGGAGCTATGATTCTCTAAACCCCACTTTCATTAGGGGGAAGAGCTCTGCTTGTTTGAATGCATTGATGAACTCATCTTTTCCTCCTCAATTCAAGTGGTTAATCCAAAGAGGAAACTCTTGTTCTTCAAAGATTCAGCCACCATCGAGAGAGGGGTTAATCTATGTGAAATGTGTGGTGAATTTGAGGAATGAGCCACATAATTCAGTTTAGAGTTCATCCTTTCATGATTTCCTTAATCAATACACCTTGGTTGGTATGTGAGATGTAACTTTCCTTGGTTGAGATTCTGGGAGTTGTGTGGCTGGATTAGAATTGAGCTTCATCTCTTCTCATGAACAACTAGATCACGAGAGTGGCAATTGGTTATGTTGAGAGAAATTGAATCACCAAGAGATTGGGATTCAATTA
>NC_029772.3:61904720-61912141 GCF_000817695.3 Arachis duranensis | reverse complement strand
AACTAAAGTTGCTTAATCTACCAATCTCCGTAGGATCGACCTCACTCTTAGTGAGTTTTATTACTTGATGCGACCCGGTATACTTGCCGGTTGTACGTGAAATCTTAATTTTTACGTATCAAGTTTTTGGCGCCGTTGCCGGGGATTGAAAAAGATTGACAATGATTAAGTGAAAGGTTGTTTATATTAAGCATTTTTTTTGTTTTTGTTAAGCCCACTAACTGTTTGATACTTTGTTTCACTAACTCCAATTCCACTCTAGTTCTAGAGTGTTTCACTTGTGATTTTGGTTTTGTTTGTGTATGTTAGGAGCTAATAGACTTAATATTGAGGACGAGAGAACCCTCCGAAGGGTAAGGAGAGCAGAAAGAGGAAAGGGAATAGTTGGTGAAGAGGAGTCAGAGGGAGAAGACCAAGTCATGGAGGATGAGATGCAAAATCCTCCTGGAGGGGTCAATAACAATGATGGACCACCTAGAAGGGTGTTATCTTCGTATACTATCCCTGATCCAAGACATTGTGGGAGCAGTATTGCTACACCAAATGTTCATGCCCATAACTTTGAGTTGAAACCTCAGCTCATCACTTTGGTACAGAACAACTGCTCTTATGGAGGGGGACCTTTTGAAGACCCAAATCAACATCTATCTGTTTTTCTGAGGATATGCAATACATTGAAGACAAATGGAGTGCATCCAGATGTCTACAAGTTGTTGCTATTCCCATTCTCTTTGAGGGACAAAGCCACTCAATGGCTAGAATCATTTCCTAAGGAAAGCCTCAACAATTGGAATGACGTGATGGGCAGATTTCTAGCAAAGTTCTACCCTCCTCAAAGAATCATCAAGTTGAAGACAGAGGTTCAAACTTTCAGGCAAATAGAGGGGGAATCATTGTATGAAGCATGGGAAAGGTATAAGGCACTAATGAGAAGATGTCCACCTGATATGTTTAGTGATTGGGTCAAACTCCAAAACTTCTATGAAGGCTTAAGCTTAGAAGCAAGGAAGGGACTAGACTACTCATCAGGAGGATCACTTAACATGATGAAAACTGCCGAGGAGGCTCAAGACCTCATTGAGATTGTGGCAAACAATCAGTATTATTACTCCTCAGAGAGGCAGCATAATCTAACCCCAAAGAAAGGTGTAATGGAGCTTGAAGGTGTTGATGCTATCTTGGCACAAAACAAGTTAATGCACCAACAAATCCAACAACAAATGGAAATGATAACAAAGAGAATGGATGGTTTGCAACTTGCATCAGTGAACACAACAAATCAATCATTACTTGAATGGAACCAAGGTGAAGGGACCACTGTTGAACAACCACAAGAACAAGTTCAGTACATGCAGAATACTTCAAATTCTCAGGATGAATTTCATGGCGATACATACAATCCATCTTGGAAGAATCATCCCAATCTAAAGTGGGGTGAAAATCATTGGCAAAAGAACAACAACCACAACCACACCCGTAACACAAATAACCAAAATCACCATGCCAACAACACTAACCAATATAGAAAAACACAAAACACATACCAACCACCTCATCTTAATTCACAAACTCACCAAAATAACTTTCCTGCACCAACATCCACTTCACAGAATTACTCACAAAATTTCCACACTAATCCGCCCAACAACTTCCAACAACAATCAACACCCATCATACCCCCAATTGACCATCATGAGACCAGAATCTCAAATCTTGAAGCAACCTTGCAAGCACTTGCTCAAACCACTCAAACCTTAATCAAGGGACAAAAGGAACATGAGGCCACCATGAAGAGTATTGAGCGACAAGTGGGACAATTAGCCAAACAAGCTGAGCGACCAACCAATGTTCTCCCAAGTGACACAATACCCAACCCAAGAGAAGAATGTAAAGCTCTGCAGTTAAGGAGTGGCAAGGTAGTTGGTGAAAGTTCGAATAAAGAAGCAATAAAACCCAAAGAGCGAGACACAGTGGAAATGCAAGTGGAAAGGCAGGATGAAGAAAAGGCTTCAACATCTAACAAAGGCAAAGAGGCTGTCAAGCCACAAGGCAAACCACCCAGTCAAGGAAGCAACCATGATAGCAAGGAGGATGTGAATCTACAACAAGAAAACAAAAATGAGGGCATAAAAGCTTATGTACCCAAGCTTCCATACCCAACTAGGATACATAAAGGAGAAAAGGACCAACAATTTCCAAGGTTCTTAGAAATCTTCAAGAAACTTGAAATCAACATCCCATTAGCAGAAGCTCTGGAACAGATGCCATTATATGCAAAGTTTCTTAAGGAATTGATCACCAAAAAGAGAAGTTGGCAAGAAAAAGAAACAGTGATTCTCACTCAAGAGTGCAGTGCCATCATTCAAAAAGGGCTACCAAGAGGGAAACAATTCAGTCATTCTTGGTAGACCCTTTTTGGCTACAACTAGAACAATCATTGATGTGGAAAAGGGGGAAATGATTTTTAGAGTGCATGATGAGCAAATGACCATAAATGTTTTCAAAGCAATGCAACACCCCGTTGAGAAAGAAAGTTGCATGAGGATTGATGTAGTGGATTCGTTGGTTGAAGAGGTATTTGACACAAATCATCAAGTGAAATAGGAGGAAGTCCAGAACATTAAAGGACAAGAAGAGAACAAATTGGAAGCATCAGAGGAACCAAGTAAAGCTATGAAAGAAGAGGCACCACAACAAGAGTTGAAACCACTACCTCCTCATCTTAAATATGCATTTCTTGGTGAAAAAGACAGCTTTCCAGTGATCATAAATTCTACATTGAGTGCAGAGGAAGAAGAAAAGCTCCTTGTAGTATTGAAAGCTCACAAAGAGGCGTTGGGATAGACCATTGATGACTTGAAAGGCATAAGCCCTGCCATATGCATGCACAAGATACTCTTAGAGGAGAATTCCAAACCAGTGGTACAACCTCAAAGAAGATTGAATCCCACAATGAAGGAGGTTGTTCAAAAGGAAGTCCTGAAGTTGTGTAAAGCTGGGATCATCTACCCTATATCTGACAGCCCATGGGTCAGTCCAGTGCAAGTAGTACCTAAGAAAGGGGGGATGACTGTCATTGTTAATGAGAAGAATGAGCTTATTCCAACACGAACAGTGACAGGGTGGAGGATGTGCATAGACTATAGGAGGCTGAATGATGCCACACGAAAGGATCACTTTCCTCTCCCTTTCATTGACCAGATGCTTGAAAGGTTGGCTGGCCATGCCTATTACTGTTTTCTTGATGGATATTCTGGGTATAATCAAATAGTGGTTGACCCCATGGATCAAGAGAAGACCTCATTTACCTGCCCCTTTGGAGTCTTTGCATACAGGAGAATGCCATTCGGACTGTGTAATGCCCTAGCTACCTTTCAGAGATGCATGCTATCAATCTTCTCAGACATGGTAGAAAAATTTATTGAAGTTTTTATGGACGATTTCTCTATCTTTGGTGATTCTTTCAATGCTTGCTTGCACCATCTTACCCTAGTCTTGAAAAGATGCCAAGAAACCAATTTGGTTTTAAATTGGGAGAAATGTCATTTCATGGTACCCGAAGGCATTGTTCTTGGTCACAAAATTTCAAGAAAGGGTATAGAAGTTGACAAGGCAAAAGTAGAAACTATAGAAAAACTTCCTTTGCCAACTAATGTGAAAGCCGTTAGAAGTTTCTTAGGGCATGCTGGATTTTATAGGAGATTCATCAAAGATTTTTCCAAAATAGCAAAGCCACTAAGCAATTTGCTGGTGGTAGACAATCCTTTTCTCTTTAATGATGAATGCAAACATGCTTTTGAACTTCTAAAGGCTAAGCTCACCACAGCACCGATCATCACACCCCCAAGTTGGGGACTACCTTTTGAACTCATGTGTGATGCAAGTAACCTTGCAATTGGTGCTGTGTTGGGGCAGAGGAAAGAAAAGAAGCTTCATGTTATCTATTATGCAAGTAAGGTATTGAATGAAGCTCAAAGAAACTACACCACAACAGAGAAAGAGCTACTAGCTGTGGTATATGCTTTTGATAAGTTTAGACAATATTTGATTGGATCTAAAGTCTTAGTGTATACTGACCATGCTGCCATCAAGTATCTTATGTCAAAACAGGACGCCAAACCAAGGCTAATTAGATGGGTGCTACTCCTACAAGAGTTTGACATTGAGATCAAAGATAGAAAGGGCAGTGAAAATCAAGTTGCTGATCACTTATCAAGGGTACCACAAGATGCATGCCAAGACGACTTTCCATCAATAAATGAAGAATTTCCAGATGAGCACCTCTTGCAAATTCAATATGTCCCTTGGTTTGCAGACATGGCCAACTACAAGGCGGGAAGAATCATTCCACAAGAGTACACAAAACAACAAGTTAAGAAGCTGCTACATGAGGCTAAGTTCTTCTTCTGGGATGAACCATTCTTGTTCAAAAGATGCCCAGATGGAATGATAAGAAGATGTGTGCCAGAAGGTGAGATGAAGGACATACTATGGCATTGTCACAACTCTAGCTATGGTGGTCATTTTGGGGCTGAAAGAACTGCTGCAAAGGTCCTTCAAAGTGGTTTCTACTGGCCCTCAATCTTCAAGGATGCTAGAGAGTTTGTGAGCCATTGCAATGAATGTCAAAGAACAGGGGGTTTGTCAAAGAAAAATGAGATGCCTCAGAAGTTTATTTTGGAAGTGGAACTCTTTGATCTGTGGGGAATAGATTTTATGGGACCTTTTCCTCCATCTTACACATTCAAATACATTTTGGTAGCAGTAGAGTATGTCTCCAAATGGGTAGAAGCAATAGCCACCACCACATGTGACACCAACGTGGTCTTGCAATTCCTCAAGAAGAACATCTTCACTAGATTTGGAGTGCCCAAAGGACTTATAAGTGATGGGGGAAGCCATTTTTGCAAGAAGCAACTAAATTCTTTACTCCACAAATATGATGTTACTCACAAAGTGGCCACACCATATCACCCACAAACCAATGGGCAAGCTGAACTTGCCAACAGAGAGCTAAAAAGGATCTTGGAGAAAACTGTGGGAACAACAAGAAAGGATTGGGTTAGGAAGCTGGTGACTGGGTTAGAAAGCTGGATGATGCACTTTGGGCATACAGGACAGCCTTTAAGACACCCATAGGAAAATCTCCATTTCAGTTGGTGTATGGAAAAGCATGCCACCTCCCTGTAGAGCTTGAACACAAGGCCTTTTGGGCCACCAAACTCTTGAATCTAGATGCTCAAGCAGCGGGAGAGAAGAGGTTGCTACAACTCAATGAATTAGAGGAGTTCAGATTGGAGGCATATGAAAATGCCAGAATATACAAAGAGAGAGCAAAGAGATGGCATGATAAGAGGATTTCTCAAAGAACATTCGAACCAGGCCAAATGGTGTTGTTATTCAACTCAAGATTGAAGATCTTTCCTGGGAAGCTGAGGTCTAGATGGACTGGTCCATACACCATCATCAAAGTATCACCTCATGGCTATGTAGAATTACTTGATGAAGCTTCAAAACAAACCTTCACAGCTAATGGACATAGGGTGAAGCATTATTATGGTGGCCCCTGGAGCAAGGAAGAAAGTGTACAAATGCTAACATGAGCAAGGAAGTTGCATTGTCAAGCTAAGGACAATAAACAAGCGCTTCATGGGAGGCAACCCATGCACAGGAGTTCTCTTTTATTTGCTTTAGTAATCAATAAGAAAGTTTATTCTTTAAAAAAAAACCGAGAAAAAGAGGTTGAAATAGCATACAATGTAGGTAAGATACTAAGTTTGGTGTGGCCATCTTTGGAATTAATTCCATAGAACACTTAGTCACAAACTAAGTTTGGTGTCTTTAGTAACATTAATAATGCTAGAAAAAGTAGAGTAGGGAATCAATTCATAAATTTTAATTTTTGTTTAGTCAACTTTACATAGGAATATCATCATAAGTTGTTAGTTAGTAATGTCACTTTAAGAATCTCAAGATTTTGGAATTTTGTTGCAGGAAAGAAAGAAAGAAGTGATGGGGAATCTTGGAGGGAGGTCACGGATACACAAGGAAGGAAAAGTCACATGAGTCTTGAACTTTGTGCATTGGGAAAAACAACTCAACATGCATTGGGCACAAGGAAGCATGCTCCCCATGCTATGACCGAACCCCTAGAACCATGCATCTCACCACGGAAATCACTAGAACCATACATCCCCATCAAACATCACTTTAAATACTTCAACCATATTCATCAAACCTCACTTTTCCTCACTCACCCTTCTACCCCTCCATAACCCCATTTCATCACCCGAACTCACACTCAACCTCCAACTCATTCCGTGTTTCACAAATTCTATCCTTAGACCTCATCTTTACCCAACAAAACTCATGAAGCACTACATCTCTCCACATAACCGAAACACGCCACCCCCCCTCACCATCATTTTCTAGCTTGTATAAGTCACCTTGTTGTCATATACCTCTCCCATTCACAATTATTTTCTTTATGCTTAAGGACAAGCATTCACCTAAGTTTGGTGTGGGAGATTCAACCCTTGCAAGTGAATCTCAATGGCCTCATCATCAAGGGATAGGAGAGACAAGCAACCCATAGAAGATGAAGGACAAAACACCTTTGATCAAAGAAGATTCAAATCCAAACGCAATGAGCGCATCTTTAGTTAGATGTCAAGCAAAGATGTTGTTCCGGAGTTACCTTTCAAGCTAAGGAAAGAGGAATACTCTGAGATACAAAAAATAATCAGGAAAAGGGGATGGGAGCTTCTCTGTAACCAACCTCAAGAAGTGAGCATGCTTCTCATCCATGAGTTCTACACTAATGTGATAAGAGAATTTGATGATGAAGAACCATACATGAGTTATGTAAGAGGTGTGACTGTTGATTTTAGTCCGGACACCATCAACAGGGTGCTAAAGGTCAAGCCAAAACGGTTCAAACAAGCTAGCTATGAAGAAAGGGTTGAAAATGACCCAAGATATATGGATGTGTTAAGTGACTTATGCAGAGTAGGCACGGATTGGGTGTTGGATTCACATGGACAACCACTCAAACTTCGAAGAGGTGATCTCACACCTCAAGCAAAAGGATGGCATGACATAGTGAGGAGATCGTTGATCTCCACTTCAAATAATTCTGAGGTGACAGTGAATAGAGCAATAATGATCCATTGCATAATGAAAGGAGGGGAAATCAATGTTGGAGACATTATAGCCAAGAACATCATTGACATGGCTCAAAAGGTCAAACAGGATAGTTGGCTAGGATATCCTAGTACCATTCTGCGCCTATGTGAAGAAGCTGGAGTGCCTCTGGAAGAATTTGAAGAAACTGAAGTGGTCTCCATTGGAAAACCTCTCACCAGGGAAAGGTTGGAATTTGTCACCACAACCCAATTGGAAAGGCAACCTTTAGCAAGAAG
>NC_029772.3:61880744-61904482 GCF_000817695.3 Arachis duranensis | reverse complement strand
GACTATGATATATGCACCCAAGAAAAGCTTAGTTACCTTTGTGGAGCACCCCCATTACTCAACCCACAAATCAAAAGTTTTAATGAAGCTCGCAAGATATTTGAAGAGCAGGAACTTGCAAGGGTGAGATTTAATGCTCAGAGGCTAAAGGAAACAATGATAAGCTCAGGAGTATGGCCAAGAGAAGAGGGGGATACACCAACAAAACAACAAGGAGAACTAAGAAAGAAAAAGAAAGAAGATCCAAAGGGCAAAGGAAAGCAAGGAGAATCAAGCAAAGAAAAAGGGACATGAAGACAAAAGGTGGTGAAGTTCCTTTGTTTTTCTTTATGCTTTATTAAATAAAGAAGATGTATGTCTGAAATATGGTATACCTTCTAGGATGCATTTTTTTTTGTTTTGAAGCATTTTCTTTCATGTTGTCCATTCCATGCATCACTACTCACAGGTTTGGAATGGTTGCTTGTCTTAAGTACTTTTACTTGTCAATGGAATAAAAGATGTAGTTTGAGCAAGAACAGAGAGAATTCTAGCTTAAAAAGAATCATGTTGTCCCATAAAGAAAAGTGCTAGTATATATCCATTTATTGTGAAAGAATCAAGGCTCAAGAAACTCAAAAGAATGCTTGCTTATACAAGACTAGTCGGTTAAGGGTCACAAAGACTTTTAAAGTAAAAGCACAAATAACCTTGACAATAAAGAAAACAGAAAACAAAGAATGAAAGGCTAGGCATCAATGACAAAATTTGGATATGTGTCTGTGGTGATTGATGTTAGGAGACATACTTGGGCTAGTAAATCCGAGGGGTGCTTCATCACCCGATAACTTGAGTTAACTAACTCGGGATTATCGATTGAAAACTCACAATCAAGAGTAGCTCTATAACAGAACATTTAGCAACCCAAAGAGGTGCTGGACACCACTATCCAAATAAAATTTCAATGTTATATGCCTGTGATTGAATGTGTTAAGGAGAGAGGCTTGAGTTAGTAAATCTTTAAGAGTGTCTCAACACTTAACAACTTGAACCAACTGGTTTGGGATTGTTGATTGAAAGCTTATGCTAAAGAGCCGCCTTAAGACAAGATTTCGAGCTCATTTGAAATAAGAAGGAATATAAAAAAAAAGAAAAGCATCAAGTAAAGAATGGTTCAAGGGTCATGTGCTACGGTATAGAAAAAAGTCTAGAGAAGTTAACCAATTTAGTATTGAAGCAAGCATTTTAATTGAAAAAGTTGAATAGCCGTGTTCAATTACAATAAATTAATGACCACACAAGTGAGGATGACATGCTCAATGAAAATTACTCTCTGGTAAAACATTCAAGTCTTACATCTTAGATTCTTGGGACAAAGTCTTTTATATTTTGCTTGAGGACAAGCAACACTTTAAGTTTGGTGTTGTGATGCAATTGCATATTTACTATATTAGCTAGTTAGTTTAAGTAGTTTTAGCTTAATTTCTTTCACTTTCTTTGAAATAAACAAGCATTTGTGTGAGTTTTCTCTCCATGCATTCATGAACCAAGAACTAGGTGGAATTTGGCCATATTTGTGCAAAGAATTCAAGGAGTTGACAAATGAATTAGCATGAATGAATCTCTTGAAAATTGTTGCATAGAATGGCAAAACTTTGAAGCAAATTCTTTGGTTAATGATAGGTAATGAAGCAAGAAGGTCATGGAAGCAAGAATGATGCAAGCTGGGCAAGAAGTTGGCGTTGCCAACTTGGATACAAGGGGCGTTATTCTTACTACTCTTCATTGGCGTGCTTGACAACAACTCAAGCCAACGTTGCCAATGCCAGGAATCATAGGCGTGTCCCTAGGCAACGCCACACAAGCAAGGTTTGGATGGAAGGGTGTGAAGCACGTTGCCAACGCCAGGAACCATAGGCGTTATTCAAGGCAACGCCAAGCAATCTTGGGGAGCTAGTTTAGAGCCTCGAGCACGTTGCCAGCCTAGAGATGAGGGGCGTGTTTGATGACAACGTAGGCAAACAACGCTGAATGGAAAACTTGGCCCAGGAAAGGGAGATGCACGTTGCCAACGCCAAGTTATGAAGGCGTGTTCCTTGGAAACGTAGCAAGTAACTTTGGCACCAAAGGGGAGCTCTGCAACTTTGGCACCATAGGAAAGCTCGAGCACGTTGTTGAGCTGGGAGAGCATGGGCGTGTTCCTTGGCAACGCATGCAAACTAAGATTATGGGCACACGAGAGCGTTGCCAACGCCAGGAAGCATAGGCGTGTTCAAGGACAACGCCAGGCAACCTTGGAGTGCACAAGATGCACGTTGCCAACTTGGGCCAGGGAGGAACTTCGAGGACGTTGCCAACGTGCTATTTCATTGGTGTGTTCTAAGGCAACGCCAGGAAGGAATGCTTGGTAAGCACCAAGTCTTGGATCTCTACCCACGTTGCCAACGCCAGGAACCATAGGCGTGTTCCTAGGCAATGCCACACAAGCAAGACTTGGCCCTGGAGGAAGAGGAGTTGGCGTTGCCAACGCCAGGAACCACAGGCGTTATGCAAGGCAACGCCAAGCAACAAGCATAGAGCCTTGAGGAAGGCTCGAGCACGTTGCCAACGCCAGCTTCCAAAGGCATGTTTGGGGGCAACGCAGCAAGCAAAGCTAGGCAAGGAAGCTCACCCACATGAAGAAGCACTCGAGCACGTTGCCAATACCAGCTTCTAAAGGCGTTTTCTAAGGCAACGTGACAAGCAAAAATTGAAGGCTAGAGATTAGCCCTGGAAGGAGCACGGGCACGTTGCCAACGTGCTAACAAGGGGGCATGTTTGGTGACAACGCCAGCCTCATGTCTCTGCCTTGGGAGGCTAGGCACGTTGCCAACGTGGGAGGATAGGTGCGTTTTTGGCAATAACTTGGCAGCTTGACCTTACCTTCTTTGAGGAAGCATAACTTGAGCTAGGAAAGTCCAAATGAGGTAATTCCAGTGGCATTGGAAAATAGACATCAAGAGCTTTCCAATGATGTATAATAGTCCATATTGAAGCAGAGGATTGACACTCAAATTCTGGGCTACATTTAGCATGAAAGTAGAGTCAAGAAGAAGAAAAGCAAGTTGTTAGCAACAACTTGGGCTAGCAACGCCCAAGTCTGAAAGTTCACTCCCAGGAAAATATGATGCACGTTGCCAACGTGCATTAAGGCTAGCGTTATTGGCAAAAATGCCAAGCCATTGGGCCAGAAGCATGATGAATGAACTCCTCCTTCCAAGTCTAGCAACACTTCTTCCATTGAGCCAAGAATTCAACAAAGAGGAAGCCCATATTACTAACCCAATTAAAGATCTTTGAAGGAGTTTTGGGGACTAATATAAATAGAGATTGAGTTTGTACTTTGAGGGGACTTTTTGACACTTAGAATTTTAGACTCTTAGCACTTTTATTTGGGGAACTCTCTAGCACTTCCGGGAGGATACCCGGAGAGCTATTTTGGTTTTTCTTGGAACTTTTCTTCTTCAATTTTAAGTTTTAAGCATTTCCTTATTCTTCTTTTTCTTTTCTTGACACTTAGTTTAATTTTTGTCGATGGCAATTGTTGTTGAAATTGGAGCTATAATTCTCTAAACCCCACTTTCATTAGGGGGAAGAGCTCTGCTTGTTTGAATGCACTGATGAACTCATCTTTTCCTCCTCAATTCAAGTGGTTAATCCAAAGAGGAAACTCTTGTTCTTCAAAGATTCAACCACCATCGAGAGAGGGGTTAATCTATGTGAATTGTGTGGTGAATTTGAGGAATGAGCCACATAATTCAGTTTAGAGTTCATCCTTTCATGATTTCCTTAATCAATACACCTTTTGATTACCCATAACCCAATTCCCTTCTACATTCTGTCAATTTATTATTCTTGTCATCTACATTCTGTTCCTTTAGTTCTTGCTATTTACTCTTGTGTTCTTTAAATTTCTGCAACCTTTAATTCCTTGCAATTTATCTTTGATGTCATTTGAGTTTCTTGCATTTTAAGTTTCCGTTATTTACTTTCATTTTATTTCTCTCTTCTAGTTCTTTAAATTCTTTGCCATTTAAATTCTTGCAATTATGTTCAAAAATCACAAATCTCACGAAATCAAAACCATGTTTGCTTGACTAAATTTACCATTAACTAAAGTTGCTTAATCTACCAATCTCCGTGGGATCGACCTCACTCTTAGTGAGTTTTATTACTTGATGCGACCCGGTATACTTGCCGGTTGTACGTGAAATCTTAATTTTTACGTATCACCTTCCTAATTCTGTGGTATAGTTGAAAACATGTTTCCTAGGCCTTTAAACTATCAATTTTAATTATCCTTTATTACCATTCGATGCCGTGATCTGTGTGTTAAGTGTTTTCAGGCTTTATAGGGTAGGAATGGCTTAGAGGATGGAAAGGAAACATGTAAAAATGGAAGGAATGAGAGAAAATGAAGTTTTGAGGAGCTGGTAGTAATGTGTATGTGTGGATGACGCGTACGCATGACTAGCGTAGAAGACAAGCGATGCGTGCACGTGATTGACACGTACGTGTGACAATAAATTTTGCCAAGCGACGTGCACACATGACCTACGCGTACGCATGACATGCACCACGTGCAGAAATTGCAGAAAGGGATGGGAGCAATTTCTGGGCTCCTTTTGGCCCAGTTCTAAGCCCAAAAAACACAGATTAGAGGATGCAGAGTGGAGGAATTAGGGGGATTCTCATTATTCACTTTTCATAATTTTAGATTTTAGATGTAGGTTCTAGAGAGAGAGGCTCTCTCCTCTCTCTAGGTTCTTAGGTTTTAGGATTAGTTCTTCTCAACTCCAGGTTCAGTGTTTCTTTAATTTAGTTCTCTTATACTCTTATTTATTCTAACACTTTGGTTTATCTATTCCTCTTGTTGATTCGCTTCTTTTCCAATTTGGTTTATGAACTCTAAGTTAGATTTGATTTTCTATTTAATGCAATTTGAGGTATTTCATATTTATGATCGCTTTCTTCAATTTATGTTCTTAATGCTCTCAATTGGTTGTTTGGATTTATTCTCTCTTGTCATTTTTCTATGCTTTTGTGTTGTGCCTTCCAAGTGTTTGATGAAATACTTGGTTGGATTCTAGAGTAGATTTTTATCCTTTTGGCCTTGGTTGAGTAATTGGTGACACTTGAGTTATCAAACTCCTTTGATGATTGATAATTGAAAGTTGCTGATTGATTTGGATTCCACTAAAGCTAGTCTTTCCTTAGAAGTTGACTAGGACTTGAGGAACTAAATTGATTCATCCACTTGACTTTCCTTCAAAATTAGAGTATTAACTAAGTGGGAGCAATGAACAATTCTCATCATAATTGATAAGGATAGCTAGGATAGGACTTCCAGTTCTTATACCTTGCCAAGAGCTTTTCTAGTTATTAGTTTATTCCTTTTGCAATTTATAATTCTTGTTTCCTATCCAAAACCCCAAAACACACTTTTCCATAACCGATTATGAGCACACTTCCCTGCAATTCCTTGAGATACTACCCGAGTTTTGAATACTTCGGTTATCAATTTTATTAGGGGTTTGTTTCTTGTGATAGCCAAACTTTTGCATGAAAGGATTCTTTGTTGGTTTAGAAGCTATACTTTCAACGAGAATTTAATTGTGAATTCTAGACCACGCAAGGAATCCGTTCATCATACTTCTGGAGTTTATAAGTTCGGATGACTACTCATCCTCAAGTGAGGATGAAGACATTAAGGAAGAGCAAGTTGCTCATTTCCTAGGAGCTCTAATGAAGCTGAATACCAAGTTATTTAGTACAAAGCCTCTGGAGGAAGAACCTCCACTGCTCACCAAAGAACTCCATGCTTTGGTTCAACAAGAGCTACCTCAGAAGCTTTCAGATCCTGGACGCTTTCTGATTCCTTGCACCATAGGCACTATGACCTTTGAAAAGGCTCTGTGTGACCTTGGGTCAAGTATTAAACTTATGCCACTCTCCGTAATGGAGAAGCTGGGTATCCTTGAGGTACAAGCTGCACACATCTCATTAGAGATGGCAGACAAGACCATGAAAAAGCCATATGGCTTTGTAGAGGATGTCTTGGTTAAATTTGAAAACTATTACGTCCTTGCAAACATCATTATCTTGGACATTGGAGAGGATGAGGATGATTGTGTCATCCTGGGAAGACCTTTTCTAGCCACAACCAATGCTATTATTGATGTTGCTAAGGGATAACTAACCCTAATGTTAGGGGAGGACCACATCTTTTTCAAGATACCTCACCCCAATTCTCCTTCTAAAAGAGAGATAACCGTACAACACCTAGTGTGCCAACCCTCTCTTTCTGTGCAGAGCTCTGCAGAGCATCCAGACATCAATTCTAAGTTTGGTGTTGGGCAGCCATCAACAAGCTCTAAGCACAAAGGTACTAAAAAGAAAGTACCTAAAGGCTGGAGGGACAAGAAAGTTCCTACTGAAGGCTTCTCACCTGGCATGAGAGTTGTCTACACTAAGATGCCAGTCTTACCATATACAATGAGTTGTGTCCTATCTCTAGAGCATGTAGAGCTCATTCATGAGAGGACAGGAAGAAAATTCACTGTCAGGGGCAAAAATCTGAGCCCATACTCTCCTCCATAAGGAGCTAAAGGTCAAGCTAGTGACTTTAAAAGAGTGCTTGTTGGGAGGCAACCCAACTTTACTCAACTGCATTTATTTTTCATTTTTCTTTCAATTATTAGAGTCATGATCATGTGCATCAGTCAAGAAACAGAGTTCACAACAGTGAAAACAGGATACTCTGGATGGAGTGTCAAAGTTGAAGTCCAGCCAGGGTATCCCTGTTGGGCGTTAAATGCCCTAAGAGGGGAGCATTGCTGGTGTTGAATGGCAGCCAGGGAGCAGCCCCTGGGAATTCAAATGCCAATACAGAGAAGTAGGGAATTTGAATTCCTTAGCTTCTCAGGACAAAGAGGTCCCACAGAAGCTCTACCTACCCCACCTTCTTCTTTTCCATTGATCATATTTGTTTGAGGACGAGCAAAACTCTTAAGTTCGGTGTTGCAAAAGCTCTGCTTTGTGACTTCTACCACTCTTAAGTATAGAAGAAGAGGATGGAGCAAACTAGAGAGCATGCACATGAGCCTCTGTAGCCGCCTCAATAAAGACAAAGGAGTGACATTGAAAAGATCAAGCACTACATTGGATCCTCAAGGAGGAGCACTAGCCACCATCATTCAGGTGGATTTGTTCTCTTTTACTCCTTTCCTGTTATTTTTCTGTTTTCTATCTATTTTATTATCTGTTCTCTTGTTCTAGTTGCATGATCATTTGCATTTGATGTGTTAAAAGTTGTAAAATATTCCATATATCTCTCACCTTGCTTAAAAGAAAATTTTTATTTAAAAATAATTGAGAGATGCATGAATTTCAAGTTTTAAACAAGATTAGTTTAATTATGTTGATGTGGTGTCATTTGCTTTTTTTTCTGAATGTATGATTAAACAGTGCATATTTGAAGTTGTAACTTTAGAATGTTAGATCTTGAAAGAATAAGGAAAAAGGAAAAATATTATTGATAATTTAAAAAATCTGAAAATTGATTCTTGAAGCAAGAAAAAACAGCAAAAAGCAAAAGAAAAAGCATGTTGCAAAAGAAAAAAAATTTATATGCATGCAAGAAAGAAAAAAAGGCGAAAAAAAAGCAAAAAAATCCATTACTGCCCAAAAATGCAGCAAAAGGAGGGCAGATTGAAAAAGTCAGTAAGCCTTTATACCAAAAGGTAAGGGTAAAATAGCCCAAGGCTTTGAGCATTAGTGGTTAGGAGGGTCTAAAGGAATAAAATCTTAGTCTAAGCGGCTAGACTAAGTTGTCCCTAACCATGTGCTTGTGGCATGGAGGTGTCAAGTGATAAGCTTGTGACTGAGCGGTTAAAGTCGTGGTCCAAAGCAAAAAGAGCGTGCTTAAGAACTTTGGACACTCTATCTGGGGACTCTAGCAAAGCTGAGTCACAATCTAAAAAGGTTCACCCAGTTAAAGTGTCTGTGGCATGAATGTATCCAGTGGTAATACTGGAAAATAGAGTGCTTAAGGTCACAGCCAAGACTGAAAAAGCTGTGTTCAAGAATCAAAATAAGCTTAACTAGGAGAGTCAATAATATCATCTGGATTCTAAGTTCCTAAAGATGCCAACAGCTCTGAGTTTCAATGGATAGTGAGATGCCAAAACTATTTAGAAGCAAAAAGCTACTAAGTCCCGCTCATCTAATTGTAACTAAGCTTCATTTGAAACTTAGAGATTTATTGTATCTTAGTTTCCTTTTCTATCCTACTGTGTTTTTAGTTGCTTGGGGACAAGCAAAGGTTTAAGTTTGGTATTGTGATGAGCGGATATTTTATACACGTTTTGACATCATTTTCATATAGGTTTTAGTGTTAAATTCACATTTTTGGATTCTACTATGAGTTTTTGTGTTTTTGGACAATTTCAGGTATTTTCTGCCAAAAATTGAGGAGTTGGAGCAGAAGCCTGATTCAGAGACAGAGAAAGCACTGCAGATGCTGTCTGGATCTGAAATGCCAGTATTTGGAAGAGCTTTTCTAAAGCTACAGAAGTCTAAATGGAGCTCTCTCAACGGCTATGGAAAGCTGACTTCTAGATATTTCCAGCAATATATGATAGTCTATACTTTGGTTCGCATTAGAAGGCCCAAAACTGGCGTCCAACGCCAGCTTCCTGCCCCCTTCCAAGCATCCAGCGCCCAAAGAGCACATACCAATGTACAAACGCCCAGAGAGGACCCCCCCAGCTGGCGTTCCATGCCCAAGGAGCCTCATAGCACGTGGATCTCATCAAAGCTCAGCCCAAACACTCATAAGTGGGCTCCAGAAGTGGATTTTAGCACTAAATAGACCCCTTACTAGTCATTTGTTTAGTATTTAAAGTGTATTTTACAGACATCTTAAGGAGGAAGATGCATACTATTCAGCCTATTTTTTTGTTTTACATTGTATTTTCCTTTTAGTATGAGTTTTTAAACCTCCTAGGTGGAGGGGAGGAGTCCTGCTGAGTCCCATGAATTAATAAAAGTACTACTGTTTCTCTTCGATCTGTGTTTGATTAATTCTAAGATGTATATTCGTACTTTATCGTGGTGAATAGGATGATCTAACCAATTAGCTCTGTTCCTCACATTAAGACGAATGTGCCTGACAAACACCCGCATCTACTTGGGTCAGAATGTGTCTTTCACCGGACAAGGACAACCAACAGCTTGAATATACATCTCTCAGACGGCTAATCCAAGACTTC
The DNA here is from genome assembly GCF_000817695.3 of Arachis duranensis. Classification (NCBI taxonomy): domain Eukaryota; kingdom Viridiplantae; phylum Streptophyta; class Magnoliopsida; order Fabales; family Fabaceae; genus Arachis; species Arachis duranensis. The sequence continues at coordinate 61,895,192 of NC_029772.3, read as the reverse complement.
GTTGGAAACTTCTCGAGACATCAGTTCAGCCGATTTCCAGGGAGATTAGGGTCTCTGTGGTAGAGGCTAGAACCCAAAGATGCAGCATTCTCTGATCAGGAAGATCCGACCTTGTATCTGGCGTTTTGAGTAGGATCATAAAGGAGAATGGACTGTACGTGCTTCATCCTCAAGTAGAGATGAATCCACACCAAACCTGGGATTCAGATCTGGAGGAGCATTCGCAGCTGCTCAAACCAGTGTTAATCACATATAGCCTACCATTGAGGAAATCACTCATAAGCAAAGAAAGCAGTAGTACCAGAGTTGATTCAGAAAGGCAAAGCAAGTCCAATTCTCAACTCTATTCCTATAATTTAAAAAAATTGGTTTTACCCCTTTCGCACATTACTCTTACAACTCTATGTATGACATATAATCATTTAAAGTTTATCCAACAACCTTCTGATTCCGCCTGACTAAGACCTGCAAGATAACCATAGCTTACTTCAAACCATAATCCTCGTGGGATCGATCCTGCTCGCTCAGGTATTATTTGGACGACCCAGTGCACTTGCTGGTACTGCCTGTATGGAAGTGTGGGCTTTGCACACACGCACCAGTTATCTTGCAGGTCTTAGTTAGCTAGATCAGAAGGTTGTGGATATGGAATTGTATTAGGACTTTTGGAATCAGCAATAGGGATATGTTGAAGGATTGGAGTTGCTTTGTGTTTCTGAAGTACTTTTAGTATTACAGTCTTCTCTACTTGTGAGTGATCTTCTTCTATGGCAGGCTGTACGTGATCAAGCCAAGGCCGTGGTTATTGATCTCCTCTGCTACAGATTGAACGCCATTGGCCGTGGTCATCCAATCTGACGAAGGGTGAAGCGCTAGCAAGTCATTCTCATGGCGATCCTACTCAAAACGCCACAGATAAGGTCGAATCTTGTAGATCAGAGAACACTGATTCTTTGGATTCTAACCTATACCACGGAGTCCCTAATCTCCCCGGAAATTGGCTGAACTGGTGTCTCGAGAAATTTCCAACGAAGTCGTGGATTAACCATCTAAGAGATGTATAAACATAGCTATTGGCTCGTGCTTTCCAGTCACGTATTCACACGAACTCAAGTAGACACGACTGTTTGTCAGGCACGTTCATCTTAGTGTGATGAACAGGGCTGATTGTTCGATCATCCTATTCACTACGTTGAAGAGCGGATATACATCTTAGAAATAGATCAAACACGGATCGGAGAAGAAATAGTAATACTTTTATTAATTCATAGGACTCAGCAGGGCTCCTCCCCTCAACCTAGGAGGTTTAGAAACTCATACTGAAGTAAAAATGCAATGGTGAATTCAAAAATAGAATAAAATCCGGATGTTCTTCAAAGGATTATGTAAAATACACTTTAAATACTAAATAGATGACTAATAAGGGTAAAACAGTCTATTTAGTGCTAAAATCCACTTTTGGGGCCCACTTGGTGAGTGTTTGGGCTGAGCTTTTATGATATCCACGTGCTATGAGGTCTCTTAGGCATGGAACGCTAGCTAGGGAGTCCTCATTGGGCGTTTGGACGCTGGTCTCTGCTTTTGGGCGCTGGACACTAGGAAGGGGGCAGGAAGCTGGCATTGGATGCAAGTTTTGGGCCTTTTAATCCGAAGCAAAGTATAGACTACTATATATTGATGGAAAGCTCTAGAAGTCAGCTATCCATAGTTGTTGAGAGAGATTTGAAATTGTACAAAAACACAAAACCTTATAGTAGAATCCAAAAGTGTGAATTTAACACTAATTTTTTTCTTTTGCAACATGCTTTTTCTTTTTCTTTTTTGCTGGTTTTTCATGCTTCAAGAATCAATTTTTAGATTTTTCAGACTATCAATAATATTTTTCCATTTCCTTTATTCTTTCAAGAGCCAACATTTTAAAATTACAACTTCAAATATGTGCTGTTTAATCATACATTCAAAAAATAAAAGCAATGCCACCACATCAACATAATTAAATTATTCTTATTTTAAACTTGAAATTTATGCATCTCTCAATTCTTTTCAATAAAAATTTTCTTTTAAGCAAGATCAGAGATATATGGAACATTTTACAACTTTAAGACATCAATGCAAATGATCATGCAACTAGAATAAGAAAACAAATAACATAACAAAAAAAAACAAAAAAAAGGAAAGGAAGTAAAAGAGAACGAGTCCACCTTTAATGGTGGCGGCTAGTGGTCCTCCTTGAGGATCCAATGTGATCCTTGATCTCTTCTATGTCATTCCTTTGCCTTTGTTGCTCTTCCCTCATAGCAATTTGGTCTTCCCTTATGGCTCTTTGATCTTCTTTTATTTCATTGAGGGTGGTAGCATGCTCTTGATGCTCCATGTTAGTGCTCAATTCTCCAAGAGAAGTTTTCCATTGATCCCAATAGCTTTGAGGAGGAAAATACATCCCTTGAGGCATCTTAGGGATCCCATACCAAGGCGGATGCACAGGTTCTTGTGCATGCTCTCTAGGCTTATCCTCCCTAATGGAGATATCTCCATTTATAACAATTCTAGCTGAATTGCATATATGACAGATAAAGTGTGGGAATGCCAACCTTGCATTAGTGTGAGGCTTCTCAGCTACCTTGTACAATTCTTGAGGAATCACCTCATGTTCTTCTACCTCACTTCCAATCATGATGCAATGAATCATGATGGCTCTGTCAACAGTCACTTCTGACCGATTGCTAGTAGCGATGATGGATCTTTGAATGAATTCCAACCATCCTCTAGCTTTGGGCTTAAGGTCAACCCTTCTTAGTTAAATGGGCTTGCCTTGGGAATCCCTTTTCCACTGTGCTCTTTCCACATAGATGTCAGAAAGAACTTGATCCAATTTCTAATTAAAGTTGACTCTCCTAGTGTAAGGATGAGGATCTCCTTGCATTAGAGGCAAGTTGAACGCCAACCTCACACTTTCTACACTAAAATCTAAGATTCTTCCTCAGACTATGGTGGTCCAATTCCTTGGATTTGTGTTCACACTAGTGTCATGGTTTTTAGTAACCCATGCATTAGCATAGAACTCTTGAACCATGAGAATTCCAACATCATGAATGGGATTGGTTAGGACTTCCCAACCTTTTCTTCGGATCTCTCTTCGGATTTCCGTATACTCATTCTTCTTGAGATTGAAAGGGATCTCAGGAATCACTTTCTTTTCTACCACTACTTCATAGAAATGGTCTTGATGAGCTTTGGTGATGAATTACTCCATCTCTCAAGATTCAGAGGGAGTGGCTACTGATGACATGCCATCATATACCTATTTTCTATGCTTTTTCATACAAGAAATTGATGATTTGTGCTTAAATATTGAATGCTTTTATACTTAATTGGTATATTTCCTTGATCTTTTAATTTTATAAATCTTGTAGGAAATAAGAAGAAAAAGAAGCAAAGAAGCACAAAAAAGGAGAAAAAAAGAGCTTTGGGACACACTTTGAAGTTGGAGCACACTTTGGAGCCTTAGGTCACGCTTTTAAAAGCGTGGCCCATGACCAAATCAAAGGAGAATAAGCAATCAGCGCACACCGCCCTGCTCTTGCCAAGGGCGGGGCAGAATCGTGGTGCAAAGTGAGGTTGGAAGCAAGGATTTTCGCTAAGGTAAAATCTGGGCGCTCACAGCATGACCATGCCTCCTTCAAAGGGCTATAACTTGAGCTACAGACGTCCAATTGATGTGCTTCCAGTTGCGTTGGAAAGCTGACATTCAGAGCTTTCCAACGATATATAGCAATCCATATTTGGCATAAAATTGAGGCAGGAACAAAAGGCATCTTTAAGGGCAAAAAATAAGCGAAAATAAACCAAAGTGCTTCCACCAAGGCTCGAAGCTGGAGCCTCACTCCAAAGCAAAGTAGCGTTCAATTTTCTGCCCTGCCCTCTTGGAGAGCAGGGCAATGTCGTGCTCTTCATGGAAAATCAAGGAAAATTGCTCCCCCAATTGCTTGCCACAAGAATCGAACACGGCACCATGAGGAAGCAAGAAACTAGGCCTTACTTTGGTGCCAAGAAAACCAAGAAAAAGAAGTAGCGTGTGCATCCACCAAGTTTCGAACTTGGAACTTCATTTTTGGAAACACTGCCCTGCCCTCCGCGAGGGCAGGGCAGCATTTTGTGGTGCACGGCCAGCGGGCAGAATCTGGTGCACCAAGGGGGTCTCGGCAACATCAGCACGCACGGGCAGCAGAATCTGGCGCAACAAAAAAACTCTGCCCTGCCCTCCACAAGGGCAGGGCAGCATCCTGCAGCACCAACACGCACACACCAAGGGACGCATGCACCATTTTCTGCCCTGCCCTCCACAAGGGCAGGGCAGCCTCCTAGGAGCAACATATGGGCCAAAAATTCAATTTAATTCAATTCCTCACCAAATTGAATCAAAGCCAACCAAACCCATTTCTCCTCAAATCCAAAGCAAGCAAAGCCCACATCATCACTCAAAGGCACATGGATCAATTAAATTAGGATTTTCATTTTTGTAAAATTTGTTTTAATTTTATTTTCATTTTTTCATTTTGTAAAGCCTATATAAAGGCATCAAGGAGCTCGATTAAAGAAGGCTGGCTCCATTAGGGAGTAGTAGATAGCTCTCTCTTTTAATTTTCCTTTCTGCTTAAATTTTGGATCAAGAATTGAAGGAATTCTGTTTCAATTCTCCATCTGAAATTCATTTGTGTTCTTCTGCATAATTGAGGAAATTGAGAAATTGGATCTGAAGTTTCTTTTACTGCTTTCATCTTTCTTCTCTTCTGCAAGTTGTCTTCTACTTTGATCAAGGAAGGAATTGAGATCTAGACTGGTTTTCTAGTCTCTATGATTTCCTGAGATTTTCAATTTTATTCTGCACTTAAGCTGAACTTAATTTCTGTTTGCTCCTTCAAGAAATTTTGCCTTGCTGTTTACATCTGCTGCTTTTATTTCATCTGCATTTTACCTTTCTGTTTCTATTGCTTCTAATTTACTTTCAAGCACTTTAATCTCCCTGTAATTGTTCTAAGCTTGGATCTACTGCTTTCATTTAATTTCCAGCACCCCAGCCCCCTTTACATTTGATGCAATTTACAATTCTTGCAATTTAAGTTTCAGCTATTTTGCTTTCTTGTTCTTTAAGTTACTTGCAATTTTTCTTTCTGCACTTTAATTTTCCTTGCTATTTACTTTCTGTTGGCTACACTTCATCCAAATTCACTTCAATGTTAGCTTGACTAAACTAATCACCCACTAAAGTTGCTTGATCCATCAATCCCTGTGGGATCGACCTCACTCTTGTGAGTTATTACTACTTGATGCGACCCGGTATACTTGCCGGTTGGATTTGTGTGTTGGAAGTTCGTTTTTCCACAAAAACACCATCAGCTATTGCCTTTCATTTCCTCTTTCTAGAGGAGTCTCCAACCTTGGGTGCCATGAATGATAATGGAAAGAAAAAAATCTATGCTTTTCCCACACTAAACTTAAAACTTTGCTCGTCCTTGAGAAAAAATAAAGTAAGGAGAAGAATGGAGTAAAAGACGAAGAAAATTGAAGGAGGAAGAGGGAGAGAGAGGACTCGGCCTTATGGGTGGTAGGAGTGTATAAGAGGTGTGTGTATAAAGGGTTATAAAGAAGGGCATTTATAGAATTGGGGGTAGGTTAGGTTTCGGCCATAGGGTGGGTTTTGGGTGGGAAATTTGATTTTGAAGTGGGTGGGGGTTGGTGGGAGTTATAATGGGTGTGGGGAAGTGAAATCGATATGATTGGGCTAGGATTTCTAGGGAAGTGTGTAGGGGGAACGTGTGAAAGTAGGTGGGAATGGGTGGGGTAGGTGAAAGATGTTGTGGGACCCACAGGTCCTAAGAAGCAAGGGAATCCAGATTTCCTGCTTCTCTGCACTGGCGTTTGAACACCCAGGGGCTGCTCCCTAGCTGGCGTTCAACGCCAGCAATGCTGTCCATTAAGGGCGTTGAACGCCCAGCAGGGATACCCTGACTGGCGTTCAACCTTAACACTCCATTCAGAGTGTTTTATTTTTACTGCTGTGAAATTCCATCTCTGTTCTGTCTACTGCATATGATGATGACTCTAAAAACAAAATAAAATAAAAGGAAATAAATAATTAATTAAGATTGGGTTTCCTCCCAACAAGCGCTCTTTTAACGTCATGAGCTTTACCTTTAGCTCCTTACAGAGGTGAGTATGGGCTCAGATTTTTGCCCCTTACAATGAACCTTCTTCCTGTCCTCTCAAGAATGAGCTCTACATGCTCTAGAGATAGGACACGACTTACTGTATGTGGTAAGATTGGCTTTTTGGTGAAGACAACTCTCATGCCAGGTGAGAGGCCTTCAGTTGGGACTTTGATGAATGACCGAACGTGGTTTTGGATTTTTCACAAAATAGATTTTCGTTGTAAGTATAGCTCCGAACCAACAATTGATCCTAATCAAAATTTAATCCAAGATATTGTACAATCAATGCAAAATTAACCGAGAGTATTTCGACTCCTGGGTCATTCTCCCTAGGAACTAGTGCCAACAAGTGCACAATTTTGATTGCGAGAAAGCAAAAGGGGTTTTCAATGAGTAAACAAGTAGACAAATAAAGAGATAAAAGAACTAGACAAAATTGCAATTAATAAAGCAATAAAAGAACAAAAGAACTATGTATGTGATATAAACAAGTAAAGCTATAAAGTAATGAAAAGGTGGTTCAAAACATAAATAAAACCTTGACATGGGATGAGTTATGGAATCCCTTCCTTGCCATAACCACAACTATGATAATTGTGATGGATTAATCTCACTTAGTCAACCCTTAACATCGAAGGATAAGTTAAGTGAGCATAATTGTTATTAATCCACAATTCTTAGCTAACTTACCAAATTAATTGGTAAAAAGCTAGCGTTAGTGGAAACAATAACAACTAATAACCCAAGAATTATCACTAAATGTTAGACATTAGAGTTCTAGTAATCCATACACTCATTTTCCCAAGCCAAGGGGTGAAAATCTACCCCATAACTAAGATTGGCATTTCATCAAACATATAGAGGGCATAAACATAAAACATGGCAAAATTGGAAAAATGGTAAAAGCTATGAACCATAAATGCTCAAAATCAATAAAGGCAACTCAAACAAACATATAAAAGCCATCAAACATCAAATTGAACAACTAGGAATCCAAAATTGCAAAACTATGTATAAATTGACGAGAGAAATGGAAATATGAGAAAGTGTAGAACAAGTAGTGTAATAAAGAGACAATGAAAGAAATACTTACAATAAAAATTGCTAGAATCCAAATCAAAACTTGAACTATAAAATTCTACAAACCCTAATTAAAACCGTAAGAGAGAATTTCCTAATCTACACTACTCCTACTCCTACTATGTGTGTTTTTTTATAATAAGAGGGCTCTCCCTTGTTATGTGTTGACATGCCCTTAATATAGCCTCTCAAACCAGCCTTCAGCACTTTAGAAATGGGCCTAGAGACCCCCCAAAATGTGAGTCCACGTGACTTTTTAATGGCAGCATGCGCTGGTACCTGTGCATATGCACAGATGTGTGCGTACGCACACTTCGCTGAATTTCCACTTGTGCATACGCACAGAGGGTTGTGCACACGCACGCATGCTGATTTCCTTCTTTTGCATATGCACGCTTGCTTGTGCGCACGCACGCGCGGCTGTGTGCTTTCTCCTTGTTTTCTTCATGTTTTCTCCCTTTGTACATGCTTCCTTCCACTTTTGCATATCCATTCTTGCCTTTTTGACCTGAAATCACTTGACAAATACATCAAGGCACCAAATGGGATCAAAGTGAATAAAATTTAGCAATAAAAAGGCCTAAAGAGCATGTTTTCACTTTCAAGCACAAATTAGGAAGATATCATGATACTATGCTATTTCAATGGATAAATACAAGAAAATTTGATGAAATCCACCAAATTAGAGCAAATAAATATCATAAAATGTGGATTCATCAACTTTCTTGTCCCTCCAGCCTTTAAGTATTTTCTTTTTAGTACATTTGTGCTTAGAGCTTGTTGATGGCTGTCCAACACCAAACTTAGAATTGGTGTTTGGGGACTTTACAATGCTCTACATAAAAAGAGAGGGTTGGCACACCAGGTGTTGCACAGTTATCTCTCTTTTAGAGGGAGAATTGGGATGAGGCATCTTGAATAAGATGTGATCCTCCCCTAATTGTAGGATTAGTTCTCCTTGAGCCATATTAATGATAGCATTAGCAGTGGCTAGGAAAGGTCTGCCAAGGATGATAGAGTCATCCTCATCCTCGCAAATGTCCAAGACAATGAACTTTGCAAGGATGTAATGGTTTTTAACCTTCACCAAGACATCCTCTACTAAGCCATATGGCTTCTTCATTGTCTTGTTTGCCATCTCTAGTGAGATGTGTGCAGCTTGTACTTCAAGAATTCCCAGCTTCTCTATTACAGAAAGTGGCATGAGGTTGATGCTTGACCCTAGGTCACACAGAGCATTGTCAAAAGTCATGGTGCCTTTGGTGCAAGGAATCAGAAAGCGTTCAGGATCTGGAAGCTTCTGAGGTAGCTCTTGCTGAACCAAAGCATGGATTTCTTTGGTAAGCAGTGGAAGTTCTTCCTCTAGAGGCTTTGTACCAAATAACTTGGCATTCAGCTTCATTAGAGCTCCTAGGAAATGAGCAACTTGCTTTTCCCTAGTGTCCTCATCCTCATCTGAGGATGAGTAGTCATCAGAACTTATGCACTGCAGAAATGCATGCAAAGGAACCTCAATTGTCTTTATGGTTTCCTTTGGTTCTGCGCTAGAGGGTTCTTGAGTGGGATTTAGGCACTCAAAGTGTGTGCTTTGACTGGCGTTCAATGCTAGCTCTATTAGCTTATTGGGCATTAAACGCCCTTGCCGTCTGATGAGCGGATAATTTATACGCTTTTTGGCATTGTTTTCATATAGTTTTTAGTATGATTTAGTTAGTTTTTAATATATTTTTATTAGTTTTTAAGACAAATTCAAATTTCTGGACTTTACTATGAGTTTGTGTGTTTTTTTGTGATTTCAGGTATTTTTTGGATGAAATTGAGGGACCTGAGCAAAAGTCTGATTCAGAGGCTAAAGAAGGACTGCTAATGCTATTGGATTCTGACCTCCCTGCACTCGAAATGGATTTTTTGGAGTTATAGATATCAAAATAGTGCACTCTCAATTGCGTTGGAAAGTCGACATCCAGGGCTTTCCAGCAATATATAATAGTTCATACTTTACCTGAGTTTAGATGACGCAAACTGGCATTCAACGCCAGCTTTCTGCCCTATTCTAGCGTTAAACGCCAAAAACAAGTTGCAAGCTAGAGTCAAACGCCAGAAACAAGTTACAAACTGGCGTTTAACTCCAAGGAAGACCTCTACATGTGAAAGCTTCAATGCTCAGCCCAAGCACACACCAAGTGGGCCCGGAAGTGGATTTCTAAATTATTTATTTATTTCTGTAACCCTAGTAACTAGTCTGATATAAATAGGACCTTTTTACTATTGTACTCACATCTTTGATCAGTTTTATGCTATCTTAGACTTTTATGGGGCTGGCCATTTGGCCATGCCTAGACCATTATCACTTATGTATTTTCAACGGTGGAGTTTCTACACACCATAGATTAAGGTGTGGAGCTCTGCTGTCTTCTCACTTATGAATGCGTGATTGACAACCACTTCCGTTCTACATGAAGACAAGCTTGAATGTATATCTCTTGGGTTTCTAATCAACGATTCACATCGACTCCCCTCTGACAATGGGGCATCTGAATATGAGATTAAATATTTGTGGTATAGGCTAGAATCCATTGGCAGCATTCCTAAGATCCGGAAAGTCTAAACCTTGTCTGTGGTATTCCAAGTAAGATCTGGGAAGGGATGACTGTGATGAGCTTCAAACTCGCGACTGTAGGGCGTGGTGACAGACGCAAAAGGATAGTAAATCCTATTCCTACATGATTGAGAACCAACAGCTGATTAGCCATACGATATCTGTGCATGGTATTTTTCATCCGAGACGAGAAGTCCGACAGTTGATTAGCCGTACAAAAATTGCAGAGGACCATTTTCACTGAGAGGACGGGAAGTAGCCATTGACAACGGTGACACCCAGCATACAGCTTGCCATAGAAAGGAGTATGAAGGATTGGATGAAGGCAGTAGGAAAGAAGAGATTCAGAAGGGACAATGCATCTCCATACGCTTATCTGAAATTCCCACCAATGAATTACATAAGTATCTCTATCTTTATTTTCTGTTTATATTTTAATTATTAAAACTCCATAACCAATTGAATCTGCCTTACTGAGATTTATAAGGTGACCATAGCTTGCTTCAAGCCGACAATCTCCGTGGGATCGACCCTTACTCACGTAAGGTTTATTAATTGGACGACCCAGTGCACTTGCTAGTTAGTTGTGTGAAGTTGTGAAAAAGAGTTGAGACTACAATTGTGCATACCAAGTTGTTGGCGCCATTGTGTATCACAATTTCGTGCACCACCGTCCACCCTGACTGGCATTAAACGCCAGTTCCTCTAGGCTTTTGGGCATTGAATGCCTAGTAGGGATGTCCTTGTTTGCGTTCAATGCCAGCTTCCCTGGGTATGCGTGCATTGAACGCCCAGTGAAGGTTTCCTCACTGGTGTTCAATGCCAAGCTTGCTGCCATTGTGGGTGTTGAACGCCCAGTGAAGGCTTCTTCACTAGCGTTCAATGCCTTTCCAATCTCTTCTGATTCGGCCTCTACCTCCATGGTTATAGCCTTGCACTCTTCTCTTGGATTAACCTCATCATTACTAGGAAGAGTCTCAGAAGGAGTCTCAGGGATCTTCTTGCTCAGTTGACCAACATGTACCTCCAAATTTCTAATGGAGGACCTTATTTCATTTATGAAACTGTGGGTGATCTTAAAGAGGCTAGAAAGCAAAGTAACTAAGTCAGAAAGGCTTTGCTTAGAGGTTTCCATGTTCCCTTGAGAAGATGGGAATGGTGGTTTGTTGTTGAACCTATTCTGGTTCCTTCCATCTTGATTGTTATGGAAACCTTGTTGAGGTTTCTATTGATCTTTCCATGAGTGGTTAGGATGGTTGCTCCATGAAGGGTTGTAAGTATTTTCATAGGGCTCTCCCATGTAATTCACCTCCTCCATGGTGGGTTGATCAAGATCATAAGCTTCTTCTTCAAGAGAAGTGATGAGCGGATAATTCATACGCTTTTTGGCATTGTTTTTATATAGTTTTTAGTATGTTTTATTCACTTTTTAGTATATTTTTATTAGTTTTCAAGAAAAATTCACATTTCTGGACTTTACTATGAGTTTGTGTATTTTTCTGTAATTTTAGGTATTTTCTGGCAGAAATTTAGGGACCTGAGCAAAAATCTGATTCAGAGGCTGAAAAAGGACTGCTGATGCTGTTGGATTCTGACCTCCTTGCACTCGAAATGGAATTTTTGGAGCTACCAAATCCCAAATAGCGAAATCTCAATTGTGTTGGAAAGTAGACATCTAGGGCTTTCCGGCAATATATAATAGTCCATACTTTTCTCGAGTTTAGATGACGCAAAATGGAGTTCAACGCCAGCCTTTTGCCCTATTCTGGCGTTAAACGCCAGAAACAAGTTGCAAGCTAGAGTCAAACGCCAAAAACAAGTTACAAACTGGCATTTAACTCCAAGGAAGGTCTCTACACATGAAAGCTTCAATGCTCAGCCCAATCACACACCAAGTGGGCCCGGAAGTGGATTTCTGCATCATTTACTTATTTTCTGTAACCCAAGTAACTAGTTTAGTGTAAATAGAACTGTTTACTATTGTACTCACATCTTTTGATAATCTTTTGATCTCTTGATCACTTATGTATTTTCAACGGTGGAGTTTCTACAAACCATAGATTAAGGTGTGGAGCTCTGCTGTACCTCGAGTATTAATGCAATTACTATTGTTCTTCTATTCAATTCAGCTTATTCTTGTTCTAAGATATTCATTTGCACCCAAGAACATGATGAATGTGATGATTATGTGACACTCATCATCATTCTCACTTATGAACGAGTGCCTGACAACCACTTCTGTTCTACAAGCAAACAAGGCTTGAGTGTTTATCTCTTGGATCCCTTAATCGGAATCTTCGTGGTAAAAGCTAGAATTGATGGCGGCATTCAAGAGAATCCGGAAGGTCTAAACCTTGTCTGTGGTATTCTGAGTAGGATTCAATGATTGAATGACTGTGACGAGCTTCAAACTCCTGAAGGCTGGGCGTTAGTGACAAACGCAAAAGAATCAATGGATTCTATTACAACATGATTGAGAACCGACAGATGATTAGCCGTGCCGTGACAGGGTGTGTTGAACATTTTCACTGAGAGGACAGGATTGTAGCCACTGACAACAGTGATGCCCAACATACAGCTTGCCATCGAAAGGAGTAAGAAGGATTGGATGAAGACAGTAGGAAAGTAGAGAGACAGAAGGGACAAAGCATCTCCATTCGCTTATCTGAAATTTTCACCAATGAATTACATAAGTATCTCTATCTTTACTTTATGCTTTATTCATATATCATCCATAACCATTTGAATCTGCCTCACTGAGATTTGCAAGGTGACCATAGCTTGCTTCATACCAACAATCTCCGTGGAATCGACCCTTACTCGTGTAAGGTTTATTACTTGGACGACCCAGTGCACTTGCTGGTTAGTTGTGCGAAGTTGTGATAAAGAGTTGAGATTGCAATTGAGCGTACCATGAGATGGCGCCATTGATGATCACAATTTTGTGCACCAAGTTTTTGGCGCCGTTGCCAGGGATTGTTTGAGTTTGGACAACTGACGGTTCATCTTGTTGCTTAGATTAGGTATTTTTCTTCAGAGTTCTTAAGAATGAATTCTAGTGTTTCAAGGTGATGTTCTTATCATCACCAAAGCTGATTGATTCTCATCAATTTAGCTCTTGAATGTAATGTCCTGCTGAAGCTTGAATAGCCATGTCTAATTTCTTTAGACTAAAGCTTTAGACTAACATTGCATGATTCCTGGAATTTTCATTAAGAATTTTGAAACCTTTATTTTCTTCTCCATATAATTTTCAAAAAATCCAAAAAAACTATAAAATCTTAAAACCAAAAATATGTTTTGTTTCTTGTTGAGTCTAGTGTCTCATTTTAAGTTTGGTGTATTTTATGTTTCTTGTTGAGTCTAGTGTCTCATTTTAAGTTTGGTGTCAATTGCATGTTTCTATTTTTCTTGCATTCATTCATGTGTCTTCATTGATCTTCAAGTTGTTCTTGATGATTTCCTTGCTCTAATCTTTAAATTCTCTTGACTTGAGTGTTTTGATTCTCATATGCATTCTCATTTGTTAGTGTCAATAGTATACAAACTTCTAAGTTTGGTGTCTTGCATGCATTATTTATTTGATCTTAGTTGCATTTTAATTATTCCTCATTATTAAAAATCCAAAAAATTGTTAATTTGTGTCTTTTCAAGTCAATAATACAGAGAATTGAAGATTCAGAACATTCAGCAGAGGAATTACACAGAAAAAGCTGGGCGTTCAAAACGCCCAGTGAGGAAGGAAAACTGGCGTTTAAACGCCAGCCAAGGTGCCTGGCTGGGCGTTTAACGCCCAAAAGGGTATAGCTTTGGGCGTTAAACGCCAGAATGGATACCATTCTGGGCGTTTAACGCCAGGATGGCACAAGAGGGAAGATTTTGTTTTTAATGCAGATTTTTTTTCAGGTTTTCAAAATTTTTCAAAATCAAATCTTTTTCAAATCAAATATTTTCAATCAAATCTTTTTCAAAACTGATTTCTTTCCATTTTCAAAAATACTTGCTATCAATTAATGATTTGATTCAACATTTCAAGTGTGTTGCCTTTTCTGTTGAGAAAGGTTTAATGTTTGAATCATATCTTTTCTTGTTAGCCAAGTCATTAAATTTTAAAATCAAATCTTTTTAAATTGTTTTTCTAATTATATCTTCTCAACCATATCTTTTTAAAACTATATCTTTTCAATCATATATTTTTCTCACATCTTTTTCAAAATAGTTTTCAATCATATCTTGTTGATTTCTAATTTCAAAATCTTTTTCAAAAATCACTTGATTTCTTTTCCACTCTTAGTTTTCGAAAATCAATTAGTATTTTTTCAAAATATTTTTAAAATCTTTTTATTTTATTTCTTCCCCTCTTCCCACATCCTGCTATTTATAGACTAACACTACTCCTCAATGCACAATTTGAACTCCATCTTTCCTTGATAAGTTCGAATTTTCTACCTCTTCCTTCCATTTTTCTTTTCCTCTGATACCTCAAGGAATCTCTATACTGTGACATAGAGGATTCCATACTTTCTTGTTCTCTTCTCTTTCATATGAGCAGGAGCAAAG
>NC_029772.3:61876691-61880523 GCF_000817695.3 Arachis duranensis | reverse complement strand
GATTTCTATGGGAGAAGCATCTCTATCCCTGCCATTGGAGCAAACAATTTTGAGCTTAAGCCTCAATTAGTTTTTCTAATGCAACAGAATTGCATGTTCCATGGACTTCCATTGGAAGATCCTAATTAGTTTTTAGCTGAGTTCTTGCAAATCTGTGACACTGTCAAGACTAATGGGGTTGACCCTAAGGTCTACAGACTTATGCTATTCCCTTTTGCTGTAAGAGACAGAGCTAGGATATGGTTAGACTCACAACCTAAAGAAAGCCTGAACTCTAGGGAAAAGCTAGTCAATGCATTCTTGGCAAAGTTCTTTCCACCTCAAAAATTGAGTAAGCTTAGAGTGGAAGTCCAAACCTTCAGACAGAAGGAAGGTGAATCCCTCTATGAAGCTTGGGAAAGATACAAACAATTGATCAGAAAGTGTCCTTCTGACATGCTTTCTGAATGGAGCATCATAGGTATCTTCTATAATGGTTTGTCTGAACTGTCCAAGATGTCATTAGACAGCTCTGCTAGAGGATCTCTTCATCTGAAGAAGACGCCTGCAGAAGCTCAAGAACTCATTGAAATGGTTGCAAATAACCAATTCATGTACACTTCTGAAAGGAATCCTATGAACAATGGGACAAATCAGAAGAAAGGAGTTCTTGAGATTGATATTCTGAATGCCATATTGGCTCAGAACAAAATATTGACTCAATAAGTCAATATGATTTCTCAAAGTCTGTCTGGAAAGCAAGTTGCACCAGGTAGTACTAAGGACGCTTCATCTGAAGAAGAAGCTTATGATCCTGAGAATCCTTCAATAGAAGAGGTGAATTACATGGGAGAATCCTATGAAAACACCTATAATCCTTCATGGAGGAATCATCCAAATCTCTCATGGAAGGATCAATAGAGACCTCAACAAGGTTTCAACAAAAATAATCAACAGAGACCTCAACAAGGTTTCAACAACAATAATGGTGGAAGAAACAGGTTTAGCAATGGCAAGCCTTTTCCATCATCTTCTCAGCAACAGACAGAGAATTCTAAGCAGAGCCACTCTGACTTAGCAACCATGGTCTCTGATCTAATCAAAACCACTCAAAGTTTCATGACTGAAACAAGGTCCTCCATTAGAAACTTGGAGGCACAAGTGGGACAGCTGAGCAAGAAAATTACTGAACTCCCTTCTAGTACTCTTCCAAGCAATACAGAAGAGAATCCAAAAGGAGAATGCAAGGCCATTAACATGACCCACATGGCCGAACTTGGAGAGGAGGAAGAGGCAGAGATCGCCACTGAGGAAGACCTCAATGGATGTCCACTGGCCTCCAATGAGTTCCCTAATGAGGAACAATGGAAATTTGAGGCTCACACAGAGACCATAGAGATTCCATTGGATTTACTTCTGCCATTCATGAGCTCTAATGAGTATTCTTCCTCTAAAGAGGATGAGTATGTTACTAAAGAGCAAGTTGCTAAATACCTTGGAGCAATCATGAAGCTAAATGACAAGTTATTTGGTAATGAGACTTGGGAGGATGAACCCCCTTTGCTCACCAAAGAACTAGATGACTTGACTTGGCAGAGATTACCTCAAAAGAGACAAGATCCTGGGAAGTTCTCAATACCTTGTGCCATAGGCACCATGACCTTCAAGAAGGCCTTGTGTGACCTAGGGTCAAGTGTAAACCTCATGCCTCTCTCTGTAATGGAGAAGCTAGGGATCTTTGAGGTACAAGCTGCAAGAATCTCACTAGAGATGGCAGACAATTCAAGAAAACAAGCTTATGGGCTTGTAGAGGATGTTCTGGTAAAGATTGAAGACCATTACATCCCTGCTGATTTCATAGTCCTAGAGACTGGAAAGTGCATGGATGAATCCATCATCCTTGGCAGACCCTTCCTAGCCACAGCAAAGGCTGTGATTGATGTGGACAGAGGAGAATTGATCATTCAAGTGAATGAAGAATCCTTTGTGTTTAAGGCTCAAGGATATCCCTCTATCACCATGGAGAGGAAGCATGAAGAGTCACAATGGAGAGGAAGCATGAAGAGCTTCTCTCAAAACAGAGTCAAACAGAGCCCCCACAGTCAAACTCTAAGTTTGGTGTTGGGAGGCCACAACCAAATTCTAAGTTTGGTGTTGGGAGGTTCCAACATTGCTCTGAGTATCTGTGAGGCTCCATGAGAGCCCTCTGTCAAGCTACTGACATTAAAGAAGCACTTGTTGGGAAGCAACCCAATGTTATTTTTATCTATTTTTCTTTGTTATTTTATGTTTTATGTAGGTTGATGATCATGGGAAGTCACAAAATTAATTGAAAAAGCAAAAACAGAATGAAAAACAGAAAGAAAAACAGCACACCCTGGAGGAAGACCTTGCTGGCGTTTAAACGCAGTATTGGCATAGAGAGCATTTTTGCTCGCCACTTGGTGCAGGGATGACTTTTCCTTGACACCTCAGGATCTGTGGACCCCACAGGATCCCCACCTACCCCACCACTCTCTCTCTTCATCACCCATTCACCAATCACCTCAACACCTCTTCCCCAAAAACCCCTCACCTATCAAATCCCATCTTTCTCTTCACCACTCACATCCATCCTTCATAAAACCCCACCTACATCACCAATCAACTACAAACCACTTTCCCTCCCAAACCCACCCTCACATAGCCGAACCTTAACCCTCTCTCCACTCCTATATAAACCCATCTTTACCACTTCATTTTCACACAACCTAAACACTACTTCTCTCCCTTTGGCCAAACCACAAAGCCATCTCCATCTCCTCTATTTCTTCTTCTACTACTCTCTTTTTTCTTCTTTTGCTCGAGGGAAATGCTTAGATTTTAGTCCGAAAAATGTAAGGTTGGCATTTAACTTACCCATGATGCAAGGAGATGAACACCCTTACACTAGAAGGGTCAACTTTGATCAAAGGTTGGACCAAGTCCTCATAGACATTTGTGAAGAGGGCACTCAATGGAAGAGAGATTCAAGAGGGAAGCCGGTTCAACTAAGAAGGCATGACCTCAAGCCCGTGGCTAGGGGATGGTTGGAGTTTATCCAACGCTCAATCATTCCCACTAGCAACCGGTCCGAAGTTACTATAGACCGGGCCATCATGATTCATAGCATCATGATTGGAGAAGAAGTAGAAGTTCATGAGGTTATAGCCCAAGAACTTTATAAGGTGGCGGACAAGTCCTCTACCTTGGCAAGGTTAGCCTTTTCTCATCTCATTTGACACCTCTGTTATTCAGTTGGAGTTGACATAGAGGGAGACATCCTCATTGATGAGGACAAGCCCATCACTAAGAAAAGGATGGAGCAAACAAGAGATCCCACTCATCATGAAATCCCTGAGATACCTCAAGGGATGCACTTTCCTCCACAAAACTATTGGGAACAAATCAACACCTCCCTAGGAGAATTGAGTTCCAACATGGGACAACTAAGGGTGGAGCACCAAGAACATTCCATCCTCCTCCATGAAATTAGAGAAGATGAAAGAATCATGAGAGAGGAGCAACAAAGGCAAGGAAGAGACATTGAGGAGCTCAAGCACTCCATAAGATCTTCAAGAGGAAGAACAAGCCGCCATCACTAAGGTGGACCCGTTCTTTAATTTCCTTGTTCTTTATTTCCTATTTTTCGAATTTCCATGCTTATGTTATCTATGTCTGTGTCTTATGATCATTAGTGTCTTAGTGTCTATGCCTTAAAGTTATGAATGTCCATGAATCCATCACCTTTCTTGAATGAAAAATGTTCTTAATTGAAAAAGAGAAGAATTGCATGAATTTCAGATTTTATAACAGATTAATTATTTTGATGTGG
>NC_029772.3:61870729-61876602 GCF_000817695.3 Arachis duranensis | reverse complement strand
TTGAATTTGTGGTTCATGAATGTTGGCTCTTGAAAGAATGATGAAAAAGAAGACATGTTACTGAGGATCTGAAAAATCATAAAAATGATTCTTGGAGCAAGAAAAAGCAGTGAATACAAAAAGAAAGAGAAAAACGAAAAAAAAAAGAGAGAAAAAGAATAAAGTTGTGATCCAAGGCAAAAAGAGTGTGCTTAAGAACCCTGGACACCTCTAAGGCAAAAAGCTAAAAGCCCCGCTCATCTAATTAATACTGATCTTCATAGATGTTTTTGGAATTCATTGCATATTCTCTTCCTTTTTATCTTATTTGATTTTCAGTTGCTTGGGGACAACCAACAATTTAAGTTTGGTGTTGTGATGAGCGGATAATTTATACACTTTTTGGCATTGTTTTTAGTATGTTTTTAGTATGTTTTAGTTAGTTTTTATTATATTTTCATTAGTTTTTAGTTAAAATTCACTTTTCTGGATTTTACTATGAGTTTGTGTGTTTTTCTGTGATTTCAGATATTTTCACTTTTCTGGACTTTACTATGAGTTTGTGTGTTTTTCTGTGATTTCAGGTATTTTCTAGCTGAAATTGAGGGACCTGAGCAAAAATCTGATTCAGATGCTGAAAAGGATTGTAGATGCTGTTGGATTCTGACCTCCCTGCACTCGAAGTGGATTTTCTGGAGCTACAGAAGCCCAATTGGCGCGCTCTTAACGGCGTTAGAAAGTAGACATCCTGCGCTTTCCAGCAATGTATAATAGTCCATACTTTGCTTGAGATTTGATGGCCCAAACTGGCATTCCAAATCAGCTCAAAACTGCCCGGCGTTAAACGCCAGAACTGGCACAAGAATGGGAGTTAAACGCCCAAACTGGCACAAAAGCTGGCGGTTAACTCCAAGAAAAGTCTCTACAAATGAAAGCTTCAATGCTCAGCCCAAGCACACACTAAGTGGGCCCGGAAGTGGATTTTTATGTCTTTTACTCACTTCTGTAAACCCTAGGCTACTAGTTCTCTACAAATAGGACCTTTTACTATTGTATTTTCATCTTGGTTCTTCTGGTTCCCTCTCTGGGGCCGAAGTCAATGATCACCATTATCACTTATGTATTTTCAACGGTGGAGTTTCTACACACCATAGATTAAGGTGTGGAGCTCTGCTGTACCTCGAGTATTAATGCAATTACTATTGTTCTTCTATTCAATTTAGCTTATTCTTGTTCTAAGATATTCATTCGCACCCAAGAACATGATGAATGTGATGATTATGTGACGCTCATCATCATTCTCACTTATGAACGCGTGCCTGACAACCACTTCCGTTCTACAAGCAAACAAGGCTTGAATGTTTATCTCTTGGATCCTTTGATCGGAATCTTCGTGGTATAAGCTAGAATTGATGGCAGCATTCAAGAGAATCCGGAAGGTCTAAACCTTGTCTGTGGTATTCTGAGTAGGATTCAATGATTGAATGACTATAACGAGCTTCAAACTCCTGAAGGCTGGGCGTTAGTGACAAACGCAAAAGAATCAATTGATTCTATTCCAACCTGATTGAGAACCGACAGATGATTAGCAGTGCCGTGACAGGGTGTGTTGAACATTTTCACTGAGAGGACGGGATTGTAGCCACTGACAACGGTGATGCCCAACATACGGCTTGCCATGGAAAGGAGTAAGAAGGATTGGATGAAGACAGTAGGAAAGTAGAGAGACGGAAGGGACAAAGCATCTTCATTCGCTTATCTGAAGTTCTCACTAATGAATTACATAAGTATCTCTATCTTTACTTTATGCTTTATTCGTATATCATCCATAACCATTTGAATCTGCTTGACTAAGATTTACAAGGTGACCATAGCTTGCTTCATACCAACAATCTCCGTGGGATCGACCCTTACTCGCGTAAGGTTTATTACTTGGACGACCCAGTGCACTTGCTGGTTAGTTGTGCGAAGTTGTGATAAAGAGTTGAGATTGCAATTGAGCGTACCATGTTGATGGCACCATTGATGATCACAATTTCGTGTACCAGCTGCCGACCTCCCATGGTTTACAGGATTTCTTTTAGAAGTGTACATGAACTGGTTGTTAGCAACCATTTTAATGAGTTCTCTTGCTTCTGCATGTTTTTTCTTCAAGTGGAGTGATCCACCTGCAGAGCTATCCAATGAAATCTTGGATATCTTATACAAGCCATCATAGAACATGCCTATGATGGACCACTCTGAGAGCATGTCAGGAGGACATCCCTTGATTAGTTGCTTGTATCTTTCCCAAGCTTCATAGAGAGATTATCCTTCTCTTTGTCTGAAGGTTTAAACTTTCACTTTAAATTTCCCATCCTTTGAGGGGGAAGAAACTTAGCTAGAAAAGTATTAACCAACTCTTCCCAAGAGTCAAGACTCTCTCTAGGTTGGGCATCCAACCATAGCTTAGCTCTGTCTCTTACTACAAAGGGAAATAGCATCAGCTTGTAGACTTTAGGATTAATTCCATTAGTCTTTATAGTATCACAGATCTGTAAGAACTCAGCTAAAAATTGATATGGATCTTCCATTAGAAGTCCATGAAATTTGTAGTTCTACTGCAGAAGAGAGATTAATTGAGGCTTAAGCTCAAAATTGTTAGCTCCAATGACAGGTACAGAGATGCTTCTGCCATAAAAGTCAAAGGTAGGCATGGTGAAGTCACCAAGGACCTTTCTTGGTTCTTCTTGAGGTTCGACCATGTCTTCTGTTTTTTATTCAAAACTTTCTGAAAGGTCTCTTCTGGTGTGTTGTGCTTTAGCTTGTTTTAAATGCCTCATTAGAGTCTTCTCAGGTTCAGGACAACATAACTCATGTTTATCAAGCAATCATCATCATCATAATCCATTATTATCATCAAACATCATAATCATCATTCTTCAGCACATGCTTGATGAGTGAATATTTTATACGCTTTTTGTCATTGTTTTCATATAGTTTTTAGTATGTTTTATTTAATTTTTACTAAGTTTTCATAGGTTTTAGTGTTAAATTTACATTTTTGGATTCTACTATGAGTTTGTGTGTTTTTATGCAATTTCAGGTATTTTCTTGTTGAAATTGAGGAGTTGGAACCAAAGTCTGATTCAGAGACAGAGAAAGAACTGCAGATGCTGTCCGGATCTGACCTCCTTGCACTCGAAAGAGCTTTTCTAGAGCTACAGAAATCCAAATGGAGCGTTCCCAATAGCTATGGAAATTTGACTTTCAAAGCTTTCCAGCAATGTATAATAGTCCATACTTTGCTTCTGAATAGAAGGCCCAAAACTGGCATCCAATGCCAGTCTCCTGCCCCATTCCAGGCATCCGGCGCCCAAAGGAGAGGACCAGCGTCCAAACGCCCAAAGAGGTCCCCCTAGTCAGCGTTCAACGCCCTAGAGGCCTCTTAGCACGTGGATCTCATCAAAGCTCAGCCCAAACACTCACCGAGTGAGCTCCAGAAGTGGATTTTTGCACTAAAAGACTGTTTTACCCTTCTTATGTAATTCTTTGTCATTAGTTTAGTATTTAAGGAATATTTTACATAATCTTTAGAGAACTTTACACCATATTTTTTTAGCATTGTATTTTCTATTAGTATGAGTATCTAAACGTCCTAGGTGGAGGGGAGGAGGCTTGCTGAGTTTTATATATTAATAAAAGTATTGAATGTGTTGAACTGGTATAAGGTTATCACATTCTACATGTGTTCAGAGTGTGTCTTTCAATGGTTAATAATGAACCGCCAGCTTGATTATACATCTGTCAGACGGATAATCCACGACTTCGTTGGGGACTTCTCGAGACACCAATTCAGCCGAGGTATGGGGAGATTAAGGTCTCTGTATTAGAGGCTAGAACCCAAAGGCACAACATTCTTTGATCTGGAAGATCCGACCTTATCTGTGGCATTTTAAGTATGATCACAAAGGAGAATGGACTGTAGAAGCTTCACCCTCAATCAGAATGGATCCGCACTAACCCTGGGGTTCAGATCTGGAAGAGTATTGGCGGCTGCTCAAACCAGCATCAATCATATACAGCATGCCATAGAAGAAATCATTCACAATTGAAGAAGACAGTAATACCAGAGTTAATCCAGAAGGACAAAGTATCTCCAAGCCTTAACCACTCTCTTATCATAGTTTACACGACTTCTGAGTTCTGATTATCCTTTTTCTTTATTTACTTTTAAACAATCAAACTGCATTTAAATAAAATCCAACAACTCCTCTATCCGCCTGACTAAGACCTGCAAGATAACCATAGCTTGCTTCAAACCACAATCCTCATGGGATCGACCCTGACTCACTCAGGTATTACTTGGACGACCCAGTGTACTTACTGGTTCAGTTGTACGAAGCGTGGGGATTCGTGTACCAATGCTCATAATCAATTTTCAAGATTTTCACTAAAGTGTCTAAACTTTAATAAGTCATCATAGTTCAACCTAACCTACGGCCAACTAGCCCACGTTCTCATGTTAGATTACACATTATCTATGAGAAACCAAAACCATATCTTTGCCGATTCCTCCTTAAGCTTGGAACGCCACAAATATCATTGTTCCAAAAACGTTCTATGCTCCTAACACACACTAAACAGAAACCCCACCTCCAAGGATCCAAAATCAAGCTCCCAACATCACTAATTTGCCTCCAAAACTCAAAATTCAATTTAATACCATATAAATATCATTAAATCAACTTAGAGTTTGCTATACCAATAATTTCACAAGAGTTAGAGGATTCTCACCTTTACAATAAATGTTTGGGACAAGACTCAGTAAATATACAAAGCTAATTTGATCCTTGGTGGACGAAATTGTGATCCTTAAAGTTGGTCTCTTTGTATTTGTATGAAATCAAAAATACCCCAAAGAGATCATGGTGTGATGAATTGGGATCTTAATAATCCCTGGTGTGATCATAACTCCGTTCAACTTAACCAGCAAGTGTATTGGGTCATCCAAGTAATACCTTACGTGAGTAAGGGTCGATCCCACAGAGATTGTTGGTATGAAGCAAGCTATGGTCACCTTATAAATCTCAGTTAGGCAGATTAAATGGTTATATGTTTCGAAAATTAATAATAAATGGAAAATAAAAAGGGATAGAAATACTTTTGTAAATCAATAGTAGGAATTTCAGATAGGCGTATGGAGATGCTATGCTCCTCTCGTATCTCTACTTTTTTATTACATTCATCCAATTCTTCTTACTCCTTTCCATGGCAAGCTGTATGTAGGGCATCACCATCATCAATGACTACTTTTAATCCTCTCGGGAAAATGGTCCTATGCGCTGTCACTGCACGGCTAATCGTCTGGAGGCATTACCCTTGTTCATAGCTACATCCCATCCTCTCAGTGAAAATGTTCCAAATGCTCTGTCACAGCACGGCTAATCATCTGTCGGTTCTCAATCAGGTTGGAGTAGAATCCATTGATTCTTTTGCGTTTGTCATCACGCCTAGCCTTTAGGAGTTTGAAGCTCGTCACAGTCATTCAATACCGGAATCCTACTCGGAATACCACAGACAAGGTTAGACTTTCCGGATTCCCAAGATCCTACTCGGAATACCACAGACAAGGTTAGACTTTCCGGATCCCATGAATGCCGTCATTTATCTAGCTTATACCACGAAGATTCTGTTGGGGAATCTAAGAGATATGCGCCCGGCCTAAAGTAGAACGGAAGTAGTTGTCAGTCACGCGCGTTCATAAGTGAGAATGATGATGAGTGTCACGGATCATCACATTCATCAAAGTGTTGTGCAACGTATATCTTGGAATAAGAATAAAAGAGAATTGAATAGAAAGTAATAGTAATTGTATTGAAACTTGAGGTACAGCAGAGCTCCACACCCTTAAT
>NC_029772.3:61870006-61870485 GCF_000817695.3 Arachis duranensis | reverse complement strand
TGGTGTATGTTTGGGCTGAGCTTGATCTATCCACGAGCTGAGGCTTTCCTTGGAGTTGAACTCCAAGTTATAACGTGTTTTGGGCGTTCAACTCCGGATCATGACGTGTTTCTGGCGTTTAACTCCAGACAGCAGCATGTACTTGGCGTTCAATGCCAAGTTACGTCGTCAATTTCCGAATAAAGTATGGACTATTATATATTGTTGGAAAGCTCTGGATGTCTACTTTCCAACGCCATTAAGAGCGCGTCATTTGGAGTTCTGTAGCTCCAGAAAATCCATTTCGAGTGCAGGGAGGTCAGATTCCAACAGCATCACCAGTCCTTTTGTCAGCCTTTTTCAGAGTTTTGCTCAAGTCCGTCAATTTCAGCCAGAAATTACCTGAAATCACAGAAAAACACACAAACTCATAGTAAAAT
The DNA here is from genome assembly GCF_000817695.3 of Arachis duranensis. Taxonomy (NCBI): domain Eukaryota; kingdom Viridiplantae; phylum Streptophyta; class Magnoliopsida; order Fabales; family Fabaceae; genus Arachis; species Arachis duranensis. The sequence goes on along the minus strand of NC_029772.3, from coordinate 61,870,066 downwards.
CCAAAAATATGATTTTTGCCTAAAAACTAATAATATTCTACTAAAAACTAATTAAAACAT
>NC_029772.3:61868796-61869825 GCF_000817695.3 Arachis duranensis | reverse complement strand
TTTTGCTTTGGATCACGACTTTAACCACTCATTCTCAAGCTTTTCACTTGGACCTTCATGACACAAGCACATGGTTAGGGACAGCTTGATTTAGCCGCTTAGGCCTGGATTTTATTTCCTTGGGCCCTCCTATCCATTGATGCTCAAAGCCTTGGATCCTTTTTACCCTTGCCTTTTGGTTTTAAGGGCTATTGGCTTTTTCTGCTTGCTTTTTCTTTTTCTTTCTAATTTTTTTGCTATTTTTTTCCGCAAGCTTTTTTTTTCTTTTTCACTGCTTTTTCTTGCTTCAAGAATCGATTTTATGATTTTTCAGATCATCAATAACATTTTTCTTTGTTCATCATTCTTTCAAGAGCCAACAATTTTAACATTCATAAACAACAAGATAAAAAATATGCACTGTTTAAGCATTCATTCAGAAAACAAAAAGTATTGTCACCACATCAATAAAATTAAATTAAAAATTCAAGGATAATTTCGAAATTCATGTATTTCTTGTTCTTTTGAATTAAAACATATTTCATTTAAGAGAGGTGAAGGATTAATGGATTTTATTCATAGCTTTAAGACATGGTTACTACATACTAATGATCATGAAATAAAGACACAAAACATAGATAAACACAACATAAAAACCGAAAAGCAGAAAGAAATAAGAACAAGGAATGAATCCACCTTAGTGGCGTCTTCTTCTTGAAGGTCCAACAATGTCCTTAAGCTCTTCTATGTCCCTTCCTTGCCTTTGTTACTCCTCCCTCATTGCTCTTTGATCTTCTCTTATTTCATGGAGAATGACGGAGTGCTCATGATGTTCTACCCTTAGTTGTTCCACATTGTAGCTCAAATCTTCTAAGGAAGTGTTGAGTTATTCCCAATAGTTGTTGGGAGGAAAGTGCATCCCTTGAGGCATCTCAAGGATTTCTTGATGATGAGCTTCCTCATGCATCTCTTGAGAACCGTGAAGGGTCACTCTTGCTTGCTCCATCCTCTTTTTGGTGATGGGCTTATCCTCTTCAATGGGGATGTCTC
>NC_029772.3:61867235-61868466 GCF_000817695.3 Arachis duranensis | reverse complement strand
TGAGATAATTCTTTGGATTCGGGTTCATACTTTGATCATGGTTCCTAGTGATCCATGCATTGGCATAGAACTCTTGAACCATTAAGATTCCGACTTGTTGCATGGGGTTGGTTAGGACTTCCGAACCTCTTCTTCGGATTTCATGTCGGATCTTCGGATACTCATTTTTCTTGAGCTTGAAAGGGACCTCAGGGATCACCTTCTTCTTTGCCACAACATCATAGAAGTGGTCTTGATGGCTCTTGGAGATGAATCTTTCCATCTCCCATGACTCGGAGGTGGAAGCTTTTGTCTTCCCTTTTCCTTTTCTAGAGGATTCTCCGGCCTTAGGTGCCATTGATGGTAGTGGAAAATAAAAAAAGATTGTGCTTTGACCACACCAAACTTAAAATATTGCTCGTCCTCGAGCAATAGAAGAAAGAAGAGAAGAAGAAGAAGAAGAGAATATGGAGGAGAAGGGCAAGTGTAGTTTCGGCCAAGGTATGGAAGAGGGGGTTGTGTTGTGTGAAAATGAAGTAGAAAGGAAGGGTATATATAGGGAAAGGGGAGAGGGTAGGTTCGGCCATTTAGGGTGGGATTGGGTGAGAAAGAAAAATTGAATTTGGAAGGTAGGTGGGGTTTATGGGGAAGAGTGGATGGATGTGAGTGGTGAAGGGGGTGATTGGGAAGAGGGATTGAGGTGATTGGTGAAGGGTTTTTGGGAAGTGTGACATGGGGGGAATACTCATCACAAAATAGGATTAGGAGGTAAGGTGGGAATATAGTAGATGGGGATCCTGTGGGGTCCACAAATCCTGAGGTGATCCTGTGGGGTCCACAGATCCTGAGGTGTCAAGGAATTCCATCCCTGCACCAATTAGGCATGTAAAATGCCTTTGCACACCATTCTGGCGTTTAAACGCCGAGTGGTGCACATTCTGGGCGTTCAACGCCCACATGTAACATGTTTCTGGCGTTGAACGCCAGTTTCATGCTTGTTACTGGCGTTCAGCGCCAGCTTTTCCTCTTAGGCACATTCCTGGCGTTCAGCGCCAGAATGTTGCTTGTTTCTGGCGTTCAGCGCCAGGTTGATGCTCTGTTCTGGCGTTGAACGCCAGCCAGATGCTCCTTACTGGCGTTGAACGCCAGTCTGTGCTTCCTCCAGGGTGTAATTTTTTTCTTCTGCTGTTTTTGATCCTGTTTTTAATTTTTATATTTTTTTGTGACTCCTCATGATCATGTACCTAATAAA
>NC_029772.3:61866854-61867188 GCF_000817695.3 Arachis duranensis | reverse complement strand
AATAAAATAAAATTAGATAAATAAAATTGGGTTGCCTCCCAACAAGCGCTTCTTTAATGTCAATAGCTTGACAGTGGCTCTCATGGAGCTACAAGGTGATCAGGTCAATGTTAGTGTGGTCCCAACACCAAACTTAGAGTTTGGATATGGGGTCTTAACACCAAACTTAGAGTTTGGTTGTGGCCTCACAACACCAAACTTAGAGTTTGACTGTGTGGGTTCTTCTTGACTCTGAACTGAGAGAAGCTCTTCTTGCTTACTCTCTTTTGTCACAGAGGGATGGCCCTGTGCCTTAAACACAAGGTAGTCCCCATTCAATTGAAGGACTAATTCA
>NC_029772.3:61864823-61865839 GCF_000817695.3 Arachis duranensis | reverse complement strand
AGGTGAATGGATCCACCTGCAGAATGTCCAATGACATTTTCAAAAATTCAGATAGACCATAATAGAATATCTAATATGGTCCATTCTGAAAACATGTCAGATGGACATCTTTTGGTCAGCTGCTTGTATCTTTCCCAAGCTTCATAGAGGGATTCACCATCTTTTTGTTTGAAGGTTTGAACATCCACTCTCAGCTTGCTCAGCTTTTGAGGAGGAAAGAATTTATCCAAGAAGGCTGTGACTAGCTTATCCCAGGAGTCCAGGCTATCCTTAGGTTGTGAATCCAACCATATTCTAGCTCTGTCTCTTACAGCAAAAGGGAAAAGCATGATTCTGTAGACTTCAGGATCAACTCCATTTGTCTTTACAGTCTCACAGATCTGCAAGAACTCAGTTAAAAACTGATAAGGATCTTCAGATGGAAGTCCATAAAACTTGCAGTTTTGTTGCATTAAGGCAACTAGCTGAGGTTTCAGCTCAAAGTTGTTGGCTCCAATGGCAGGAACGGAGATGCTTCTTCCATCAAATTTGGACGTTGGCTTTGTGAAGTCACCAAGCATTCTCCTTGCATTATTATTGTTTTCGGCTGCCATCTCCTTCTCTTATTCTAATGTTTCTGAAAGGTTACCTTTAGATTGTTGTAACTTAGCTTCTCTTAATTTTCTCTTTAGAGTCCTTTCAGGTTCTGGGTCAATTTCAACAAGAGTGCCTTTATCCTTGTTCCTGCTCATATGAAAGAGAAGAAAAGAAGAAAAGAAAGAGGAATCCTCTATGTCACAGTATAGAGACTCCTTTATGTTAGTAGAAGAAGAAAGAGTGAAGAATCCAAACACAAGGGATAGATTATGTTCAGATTTTTAGATGAAGAGATGTGAAGAGAAGTGTTAGTAAATAATTAAATAGAATAAGAGAGAAGAGATAGAAAATTTCGAAAATAATTTTAAAAAGGAGTTAGTAATTTTCGAAAATTAAAGATAGAATAAGATTAAAATTAAAATTTAAAACAAAAGAATTTT
>NC_029772.3:61863451-61864375 GCF_000817695.3 Arachis duranensis | reverse complement strand
ATTTGACTTGACTTGTAAGAAACAACTAATTTTAAAAATTTTTGACTAAGTCAACTCGAATTTTCAAAAATTATGAGAAAAATAAGGAAAAGATATTTTTTTTTTATTTTTGAATTTTTAATTATGAGAGAGAAAAACACAAACATGACCCAAAACATGAAAATTTTCGATCAAAACACTTAATGCATGCAAGAACACTATGAATGTTAAGATGAACACCAAGAACACTTTGAAGATCATGATGAACATCAAGAGCATAATTTTGAAAATTTTTTGATGCAAAGAAAACATGCAAGACACCAAACTTAGAAATCTTTAATGCATGGACTCTAACAAACGAAAAATGCATATGAAAAACAACAAACAACACAAAACAAGAAAACATCAAGATCAAACAAGAGGACTTATCAAGAACAACTTGAAGATCATGAAGAACACTATGAATGCATGGAGTTTTTGAAAAATGCAAGAAAAAAAAATTTTAAAGCATGCAATTTGACACCAAACTTAAAAATTAACACTAGACTCAAACAAGAAACACAAAATATTTTTGATTTTTATGATTTTCTAATTTTTTTGGATTTTTATAAATTTTTTTTGAAAATATTTTTGAAAAAAACGAAAAAGAAAAGAAAAATTTTGAAAAAGATTTTTGAAAAGAAAATTACCTAATCTGAGCACCTAATCTGAGCAACAAGATGAACCGTCAGTTGTCCAAACTCGAACAATCCCCGGCAACGGCGCCAAAAACTTGGTGGACGAAATTGTGATTCAATTGTTATTCCATTTTGCAAAATTCATTGCTTTTCATTCCCTGGTAATGGCGCTAAAAACATGATGCCAATACCATAGTTCACAACTCCGTTCAACTAACCAGCAAGTGTACTGGGTCGTCCAAGTAATAAACCTTACGCGAGTAAGGGT
>NC_029772.3:61863350-61863441 GCF_000817695.3 Arachis duranensis | reverse complement strand
GGCATCACCTTTGTTGATAGCTACATCCCATCCTCTCAGTGAAAATGGTCCAAATGCTCTGTCACAGCACGGCTAATCATCTGTCGGTTTT
>NC_029772.3:61826378-61863259 GCF_000817695.3 Arachis duranensis | reverse complement strand
TCACAGTCATTCAATACCGGAATCCTACTCGGAATACCACAGACAAGGTTAGACTTTCCGGATTCCCAGGATCCTATTCGGAATACCACAGACAAGTTTAGACTTTCCGGATCCCCATGAATACCGCCATCTATCTAGCTTATACCACGAAGATTCTGTTGGGGAATCTAAGAGATATGCGCCCGGCCTAAAGTAGAACGGAAGTGGTTGTCAGTCATGCGCGTTCATAAGTGAGAATGATGATGAGTGTCACGGATCATCACATTCATCAAAGTGTTGTGCAACGTATATCTTGGAATAAGAATAAAAGAGAATTGAATAAAAAGTAATAGTAATTATATTGAAACTTGAGGTACAGCAGAGCTCCACACCCTTAATCTATGGTGTGCAGAAACTTCACTGTTAAAAATACATAAGTGAAAGGTTCAGGCATGGCCGAATGGCCAGCCCCCCTGAAGGTGATCAAAAGACCGAATGGTCAAAAGATGTCTAATACACTAGTAAAAAGTCCTATTTATAATAAACTAGCTACTAGGGTTTACATGAGTAAGTAATTGATGCATAAATCTACTTTCGGGGCCCACTTGGTGTATGTTTGGGCTGAGCTTGATCTATCCACGAGCTGAGGCTTTTCTTGGAGTTGAACTCCAAGTTATAGCGTGTGTTGGGTGTTCAACTCCGGATCATGACGTGTTTCTGGCGTTTAACTCCAGACAGCAGCATGTACTTGGCGTTCAACGCCAAGTTACGTCGTCAATTTCCGAATAAAGTATGGACTATTATATATTGCTGGAAAGCTCTGGATGTCTACTTTCCAAAGCCGTTGAGAGCGCGCCATTTAGAGTTCTGTTGCTCCAGAAAATCCATTTCGAGTGCAAGGAGGTTAGATTCCAACAGCATCAGCAGTCCTTTTGTCATCCTTTTTCAGAGTTTTGCTCAAGTCCCTCAATTTCAGCCAGAAATTACCTGAAATCACAGAGAAACACACAAACTCATAGTAAAGTCCAGAAATGTGAATTTAACATAAAAACTAATGAAAACATCCCTAAAAGTAGCTTGAACTTACTAAAAACTACCTAAAAATAATGCCAAAAAGCGTATAAATTATCCGCTCATCAATCCTAAACACCAAAATTTAAGAAAATCTCAACACAAAATCTCAAAATTTTCGAAATTAAGGGCGCTAAACAGTTGGGTTAAAAAATGAGATTTACCTACCACTTTGTTCTGATGGATTTGAAGAGCCCAAGGCGGTGGTCGCGTGGTCATAGATGGTGCGGTGATCGGAGTTTCGAATGGGAAGATATGGTGGAATGAAATTGGAGTCATGGGTTTAAGTTCCAATTCCCCTCCCCCTTTCTAGTTTCAGCGTGTTTCCCAAATGAAATGGAAAAGAAGAGCTGAAATCTTTAAAATTAGTGCCGAAATTCGTATTTTGGGTTGGACCTTGGGCCTAAAGTGGGCCCAATTTAACCGGTTCAGCTTGTTGCTCCAGTTTTGGGTCAAAATCTTTAAAATTAGTGCCGAAATTTGTATTTTAATATTTTTACCTCTTTGGATTAATAAAACTTAATTTACTAATTTCTTTTAATAGTAATAAATTTATCGGCCAATTATTTATTAATTTCGCGGGTTTTACATCCTACCCACCTAATTAAGAATTTTGCCCTCAAAATTCAAATTCAATTACCTAAAAAGAGGTGTGCATAGTCCTTTCTCATTTTGGATTCGAGTTTCCAAGTATGTTCTTCAATTCCATCTTGACTCCAAGCAACTTTAACTAGTGCCACCTCCTTTCTGCACAATTGCTTAATACTGGTATGTCAATTCGAACCAGAGTCACTTGAAGTGTTAAATCCTCTTTCAATTCTAGAATATGGCTGGCATCAGAAGTGTACTTCCGAAGCTGTGACACATGAAATACGTCATGTAGGTTCGAAAGATATTGTGGTAAAGCTATCCGATACACCACCGGCCCAATTCTCTTCAGAATTTGAAACGGACTGATATAACGAGGATTCAATTTCTTTACTTTGATCGCTCTACCCACTCTTATTGTTAGAGTTGACCTTTAGAAATACATGATCTCCTTCGCTAAATTCCAAAGGTTTCCGTCTCTGATCAGTGGCGTAACTTTTCTGGCGGCTTTGAGCAGTAAGCATTCTATTTCAGATTTTCTTAATCTATTCGGTGGTTTCAGTTACTAACTCAGGCCTCAATAAACTGGATTCTCCAAATTCATACCAACATAGTAGATATTGGCACTTTCTTCCTTACAGAGCCTCATACGGAGCCATTCCGATAATCATATGATAACTGTAACACCCTAATTATCTAAGCCTTACCTCTCTCTCTCTCTCTATATATATATATATATATACAACTTGTAAAGGTTCTTGTAAAGGTTGAATCATTTGAACTTGAAAAATTGGTGCCAGTTGTAACATTTCTTGTAAATCTATCATTCTTGCTCTATGAATTATTTGTCTAGTTCTATAGATTCTCTTATTTTTAATACTTTCTTTAACACCTTTTAATGATTTACTGGTTTTAATATTAGCTATTAATTTTCTAACTCTGATTATTTTCTTGTTTAACTTTTCTATTTTTACTGTTAATTTTGAAGATTCAGTTGCTAATCTTCTTATTTTCATTACTATTGCCATCATTCTTATTTTTATTTTTCTTCTAACAAGCTTTAAAGAGATAAGCATCTTCTGAAACTCTTTCATGTTAAGAGAATATAAATAATAACTAAGATAATAAAGAAGAATGATTATAAGAAAAGAAGGAATAAGATAGTAAGCTTACAAAGATGAACTTGTACTATTATTTGTTGTAAAGTTGATACAATCTTAAAGATTATTACAATTATTTCAGAGAATCTTTGAAGTAAAAGAATATGAGAATAAAGATAACTTTAGAGCTTTCAAGTTTTTGATGCCTTGAAATGAATGAGACCTTCAGTATCTATAGACCTCAAGTGATTACTATTTTGTTACTATTTACCGACAGTATTGTTTGCTTTTACTATTTGCCGAGTTTTATTGTTTTACCGACATTTACTATTTGCTTTTATTGTTTTGCCGACATTTACTGTTTGCCCCCTTTTTTTTACAAAAATCATTTTCTTTTTTATTCGGCTTTTACATTGTTTTTATATATTATTCTTATTGTTATGCTATTACATTTCAAAAGGCTCTTGAGAATCTTGAAAGTAATAAGTCGGACTGGACTTAACTTCTTCATCTTCTCCAGGAGGCACGGTCTGGATTACTTGTAATGAGTTCTGGATATTTTCTTCTGATGTTGCTGCTGCTAGGGCTGCCATAATTTGTTATTTCTGTGCTAAGAATAGAGATTCTTTTTTATATTCATTAACATTATTGCTCGTAGTTGATATAGCAGGGTGTTTTTGTGAAGCTGTTAACCACTGATCAATAGTTATTTTTCTTAATAAATTCAAATCATATTTGTTCCACCATTTGATATTTATTACTCTTACTAAATATTGTATACTGGGATATTCTTCAAATGCTGTTGAGTCATATTCCCATGTTAGGATCTAGCTGTTTCCCATGGCTGCTATGAATAGTATAAATTTGTATTCGGGTAGGAATGATGATTTATTTTTAAAATACTCATAAGCCAGGCTGGCTTGTTTTTGGAAGAAGTCTTGTAATGGTCCAAAGTTCTGAAACCATGATTGGAACCATTTTGGAAATTGTAATGATATTTCTTTTTTTAACCAGATGAACCAAGAGTGAGGGCTTGGTGCTAGGTATAATATATGATTCCAAGCATCTTGATAATCATAGTAAGTATAATTTTGGGGTTCAAACTTCAACGAGAAACTCTTAGATCGATATGGGAGTAATTCCCACTCTTGTAAGGATAAAATCTTCATGATTTTTATTTTCGAATAAATGGGCTGTTTGGTATTAGGATCCTTGTAATGTGTTAATTCGATAGATTCGGTGTCTACTAATATGAATTCATAAAATTTTTAGGGTTTTTGTGGGTTGATAGGAATGTAATGAAAAGTGTTAGGGAAAATGGTTTTGTATAGGTTTTTTCCATCTTTTTTGAATTAGTCTTTTTCAATGGTTAATATTCTAATGGGATTAGGCTTTTCATAATATGGAAACTGTNNNTAAAGGAATAATAGTACGAGAAGCCCGATGAAGGATTATAACTCAAAGACCGAGATACAAAAGCATGAGGCGTTTACACGATAACTAAAAGCGTAAAGGATAAGATACAGGTACAAGATAACAAAGTATATGTATATATGTAAGCTTAATAGTCATAGAGTACTAGCCACAGCCCACGGAGTTTAGGTCGACTAGTTATATACAGACATAATAGAGTTTTATAAAGGTACAAACATAAACAACCTGTCTCTCATGTTTTTAGTCTCTAAGGCAACAAAGTAATAAAGGTACAAAAGATAGAGAGAACTACAAGAAAATAATCAAAATGCAAAAGATGATAAAAGATCCTCTGCTCTGTCACCATCATGCAACTCACCGAGGTGGGTTACAACCTGCATCTGAAAACAACAACAGAATATGTTATGAAAACCAGAGGTTCTCAGTATGGTAACAGTGCCTAGTAATGTAAGATATAAGGCTCCGTGATGCCAGAGGTGTAAGAACCGGCATAACCGTATTAAAAAAATAATTTTTAAGTGCCCAGAGTGGATTTAAAATTTAGAAGTTTTAATTTGAAAATATAAAGGTGAAATTTGAATTCAATAGATTTTTTTGAGTTGGAAAATGTATCTTTTTCGAAAAGTTTTTGTAAAAATGCGTATTGGCGCTTAAGCCGGCAGTACCGGCTCTAGTCTGTCCAGTACCGTGTATTTTGGAAAAATAAAATTTTGAAAATTGATTTATTATTTTGAAAGGAAAAAAAATTTAGAATGGAAAACCAGGCACTAATCTTAAAGGTTTTGGCCCAAAGTGGGCCAAAAGGACCAAAAACACTTAGCGGGTCAGACCGGGCTCAAATGGGCCCAAGTCCAACATATATATGCCCTAACTAATGTGCTTTGAGCTCATTTTCATCACAAAGAGAGAGAGAGAGGTGCGGTTTGTGAGAGAAGGGAGAAGAAAGGGGGTGACACTATTCATTGTCACCTTCCGGGAGCCATAACTTGAGCTACGGAGCTCCGATTGAGGAGACGTTTACGACCACGCGAAGCTCTTGACGAGCTCTTCATTTTTATTTAGGTTTTTTTGGTAAGATTTCAAAACTCAAGCTCCAATTTCTAGCCCTAGAGATTCTGCATTTTTGGGTTTGATTTTTGAGTAGATTTTGTGAGTTTGCTTGTTTAGGTGATCTCTAGTAGCGAATAATTGTCGGGCTTTTCCCCAATCACCATTGGATAAGGTAAGGAACCTTTATATCTTTGTGGTTTACTGTAGTGTGAGCTTTAACTGTTAATGCATGGTTGTGTTGTATGTATTAAGCTTATTTTTGGAGTTGGTGGTGGCTTTTGGTTTAGCTTTAGTGGTTTGGAGCTTGGTGGAAACTTGTTGGAATCAAGTTTGGTATTTGAGCATATTGGGAATTGGCCAAGGTATAGTTTTGGTTTCCTTTATATAATATGTAATGTTTCTGGAAACTTAAGCTAGTAGACCTTAGGATAGGATTGAATTGATGTTAGTTGTTGGTTGTTATTGATTATTGCGGTTTATGATGATTGTTAGGAATTATTGGTGTCGATGAGTATTGATGGTGATTGGTTATATTGATGATTTATGAGGATTATGAGAATTTATGGTAATAAGTAAATGTATAATATTGTGATGGTTTGGAATTATGAATATGTGACTTATTAATTGTTGAATGGATTGCTGGTTATAATTGAGATTTGTGATGTTGGAATTGTGGGAGAAATAGAGGATTTGAAACTAAATTATTTAAGTATGGTATAATGGTTGGGTGAATTTGGTATGGAAGGTTTGTGTAATTTCTAGTTTGAGGGGTGAGTGTTGAGTTGTGAAGTATATGGTTAAAGAGATTTTTGAGAAGTTGGAAATTGATTATGGTTATGATAAGTTGAGGGCTTGGAAATGAATGAGGAAATTATTGGATTATATGAGAGTGTGCGAAGCCTATATCTGTGGCGTGACAGATTTCTCTACTACATGAGTAGTTGTTGTTAACAGTGTACGGGGCCTATATCCCTAGTGTGGTAGATTTCTCTGCTGCATGAGTGTATGGAGCCTATATCCCTGGTGTGGCAAATTTTTCTGCTGCATGAGTAATTGTGGTTGTTTCCTTCTCTGCTGCATGAAGTGTGCAGGGCCTATATCTCTAGCGTAGTAGACTTCCTACTACATGAGTGTGCAGATCACTATATCTCTGGTGTAGCAAATTCGCTGCTGCATGAGTGTGCAGGGAACCATATCTCTGGTGTGGCAGAAAAGGCTACATCTGGAAGGATATATCAGGTTGGCATTATGGACTAACAAGTGATATCACGAGCCAATAGGACAGGCATTCATCATATGCATCTCTTATGTGCTTGTTTGCTTTGATTACTTGAGTTTCCCTAATTGTATAATATGCCTACTTGCTTCTTGAATTACTTTTTACATATGAATACTACCTGTGTTTTACTTGCTTGCATTATCTGTGATTGACTGGTGATGAGGAGGTTAGTTAGGCGGTGGCGATGGGATCGTACAGAGGGTAGGTTGGTGAAGGTTGTGGGACATCAGTGACTAGTTTTAGTTAGAAATTCCCTAAGTTTAGATAACCATGTTTATGGTTTATGGTTTAAGTTATTAATTTTGTTAAGGCTTGAATATTCTCTATCGATGTGAAGTTCTAGGATTGCCTTCGGCGTCCCGGAACCTTATATCTTACATCATTGGGAACTGTTACCATACTGATAACCTTCAGTTCTCATTCCATACTTTGTTGTTGTTTTTCAGATGCAGGTTGCAACCCACCATGGTGAGTTTACAGATGTATCAGAGTGGAGTATGAACTTCCTTAAGTTTTCTTTCATTTTACTTTTGTTGTAGTACTCTCATATTTTGTATATTTAACGTTGTTGCCTTAAAGGCTTTATTTCTAAAAAACTTTGAAAGATAGGTTGTTGCTGTTTTAAACTTCAAAACTCTATTGTATCCAGTTTGATTAGCCGGCCTAAACTCTACAGGCTGCGACTAGTCCACTTTTTGGTATTTCACACTTATATATGTATCTTATTTACTTAAATTATTACCTTATGTATCCTGGAGCTATCTACAAAGTTTCATATATTATGTCTTGTCTGTTCGTACATATACGTTTAGTTTTCATGTGTGAATGCTTCGTGTTTCGTAATTCTGCTTTACGCAAACTGAGCTTTTATTCCTTCATCGGGCTTTTAGTATTACTATTTCCTTCTATATATATACTAGCGGCTCAACAGACACTGCTGTGCCTATTCAGCCGCTTTTCTATTGAGTTAAAAAAAATAATTTTATATTTTTATTTTTAAAATTATAAATTTAAACTCAATCATTAAAAATAAATTATGAAAAAATAAAATATTTTAAATTATTTAATATATATAGAACGTAAAAAATAAAAAAATAAGATAAAAATTTACTAATATTATTTACAAATTAATTATTTATATCTTAAATTTATTTATTTTCTCAATCCTATTTAATTTGAAATAAATTTAAAAATTTATATTCATATTCAAAACACTCTTTTAGAAGATATATAATTCTAATAGATAAAAAATTATTTTTTTAATCTTATATTGAACATCTTTAATTATCTTAAATTTTATTATGATTTCAAAATTATTAATTTTTATTTTGATTATATCATATCATCATACTATGTACTATTATTTTCTCTTATTATTTTTTTACACGTATAACTATTATTGTTTTGCCGTCGCTATTATGTTTCCTTGTTTTATTGTCCTTCCTTGTTTTCTTCTTCTATTAATCTCAACCGCAATCTATTACCACCATATCATTATCGTAGCTCTCATTTTTGTTTATCACTTTGATTCATACATATCTATTGTGTTAATTTTTTAGTTGTTAAAGATTTGTTAAAAAAATTATATTCTTGTTTGATTTAGATATCTAGATGTATAACTATTATATAAATATAAATACTTATTTTTCATACTTACTTGTTAAGTCATATTTTATCATTTAAAAAAAATTAAGATATCAAGCATTCAAAAATTTTGTATAAAATAATTAAATAAAAATAAAAAAATTTATTCACTCTTATATTAGCTTGTTCTCTCTTTCTTCCTCCATTTTTTATTCTCTTTCTATCGTCTCTTCAATCACATTTAGTTACCATCATATATTAGTTCATGATTATTACACTCAAGAGTGAATACTAATTTAAAAATAAAGTTCAAAAAGAAAAAATCTCGTAACTCTTATGTGAATCATCTACACTCCTATAAATATAACGAAGGAATAAATTTAACTTTTTTTTATTATGAGTAATTTTTTTATTATCTAATGCATATAAATTCACATATTTTTATTATGATAAAAGTTGAAAATTAAAGTTAAATGACATTAGTACTTTTTGGTTTAATAAAATTAAAATAAAGTACAAAAATAAGAATAAAAACTAAAAAAAATAGATGGCTCTAAAGAAGGATAATATTAAATTTTATGTCATTATGTATGAGAACAATGATTTGTTTTATTATATTTATTTTTGTTCCAAATAATAAAAAAGTTAAATTTTATGTCCATTTTTTATTACTTATTTTACTTATCTATAGTTGTTTAAATTAGTCTTTATAGTTATTAAGTCATGTTTCCTTTCAACAAAAAAAAATAGTTACCAAGTCATTTTTTTTATAGGAGTACATCTATTATATCATGATTTTAATAATTAATGTAAAATTTAAAAAATTAAATAAACATATATTTATTTTCATTCATTCAATAGTGAACTATATATATTCCTATAGTTAAGAAATAGATTTAACTCCTTTTATAATAAATAGTTTTTCAATTCTTTTTTTTTATCCTATAAAAGTTAAACATTAAAACTAATGTTAATACTTTTTTATTAATAGAGTTAAAATATACATAAAAATAAACCTAAAATAAAAATAAAAATACAAAATTTTGAATCCCAAAATATAAAATGGTTATAAGATAAAAAAATTACTTAAATATAATTTTTATAAGGTACTTCATGAATGAATTTAGATGAATGAATATTATATGTAAAATGAATTCTAATATATTGGTACAAAAATTATTATGCGTAACTTTTTTTAAAAAAATAGCCCTGTTAAACTATTTTACTTTTATTCTTTTAAAAGCATATCCACAATAAAAATAATCCGCATGAATAATTAACGTCCAATAAAAAAATTTTGATAGAGTTACTGTAAAAAATGTGTGGAAGTTTTTTTATTTCACGTCACTGTTGAATGTACGGGAGAAATATTTTTTAATAATAAACTTTTCTTGGGTAATATTGAAACTTAAATTTAGACGACATTATATATTGTGTAGGTACCTAGAGTATATTAAAAGAGTAGGATAACAATTTGAAGAGAAAAATTATTCTTTGTAAATTTATTTTTAAAAAAATTGTCCTTATTGAACTATTTTACTTTTATTTTTTAGAAATATATCCAAATAAAAAATCTGGAACAATAATTTACATCCAATATGAAATTTTTTTTATTATGTAGTAACAGTAATCTGAGATGATAGATAGTAAGAGAGGTAAAAGATAATGATAGAAGTTCCGTGAATGTGAATTAATGAGATAGAGAAAACGTGAATGTATGTGAGAAGAAAGAAGATGAGGCGGTAGAAGTTTTTTAACATAGAATAAACGACATCTAGTGGGTAATATTGGAAAAGAATTTTGGACACCAAAATAGTTTTTGCCATTATATATTGTTATAGATATATATGTAATATAAGCCTTAGAACTGTCGTGGCACTTTGTTACCCTTTGCTTTACGGCGCGGGGTAAGGCTTAGGGTAACGGGGTGTTACAAGAGGCGATCATAGAACTTCACATTAAACGTAAGATTCAAGCTTAAAACATAACTAAAATTTAAAACCATAACTAAACAGGGGTAATCTAACTTATGGAGTTCTAAGCTATCATTTCACCGCTGTCCCACAACCTCCACCAGCCTAACCGTCATGCGATCCCATAACCACCGCCTACCGAACCTCCTCAATCCCAGTAGAAAACACAAGTAATGCATACAAGTAAAGAACAAGTAGTTATCATGTATAGCAAGTAAATCAAGAAGCAATTAAGCATGTTATACAATTAGGCATAGTATGCAAGTAACAAAGCAAGCAACCACATAGAAAATGCACATGATGAATGCCTATCCTTTTGGTTGTGATATCACATTGTCGGTTCAACTTCCAACCCGACACATCCCCATGGAGATGTTATTTTTTGGTCACAAATAAAATGGGTACCCCCAAGGATATCGTGCCCAACACGTGGTCCAGGGATATAGTGCCCGCGCACACTCTTGTGATTCCAAAAGGATGCGAGCGGGATACTTAGCCACAAACCTCACATCTCAATGTAAGCGGGACTAACCACCGCCCTTACGCCGTCGCCACGACCTCGACAGGCGGGATTAACCTACCGTCCCTGCCAGGCGTATAACATCTCAACAATATCAGTATAATACAATATATATCCATATCTCATTTAGTGATCACTTTCAGTATTCAATATTTTCTCATTTATCTTGGAGTCCCAGACTCGCCACAAACATTTTCAATTCTTATTTCCACAGCTCATTATACTCAACATCAATATAGTACTCTTCTAATCCACACAACTATTCCATTCTCTGTACTCTAGAAACCTGAGGCCCCTTCTTCTAAATTCATACAGAATTTCACCAAATTAATTTATTAACTAATCTTTAGTAATATTAGGACCTAAAATTACTAGATAATACTCTTAAACAACAATTTAAGGAAGTTTAGAAAGTTAGAGAACCCTTGAAACCGAAGAAAAATTATTTTTTAAGCAAAACAGGGTCTGTGTGTACACATGCCCAACTGTGCATATGCACACTTCAATTTTGGACCATCACGTGTACGCATCCATGGGTCGCGTACGTGGGGGTGCTGGACAGAAACCATCACCCGCATATAGTGCAGGAAGCCACGTACGCATCCTTGCATTTTGGCCCATCTCGTGTATGCATGCATAGGCCGTGTACGCATGAGAGCCTGGCAGAGACCTACGCCCGCATATGGGGTGCTCGCGTATGCATGCCATCCCAGATTTGCAAATTCTATAAAGTTTCAGAAATCAATTTTAAACACCAAACTGTAAACATTCATAACTTCCTCTACAAAATTTTATTTTTCTCAAACTTTATATCAATTTGAACCCCTTAAAACAACCTTTAAAAACAAAGATCATCTAATTTGAAGATTTGAGGTTCAAGTTATGATCCACCAAAGTTCACCAAAAATCAAGTTTTGCAAAATCAGCAAGGTTCTTTAAATTTCAAAACTCAAAAAGACCCAAACCAGCTCAAATATACCCAATTATCCATAAAAATCACTCTCTGTTCCGAGTGTTAGCTGAAACTGCGAGGTCGATCTCGGACGAGGTCTTCTGGATTGATCGAGGTGGTGGTGTCCGACTTGTTGAAGTAGAAGGCGCAGCTGGTCCTCGTTCAAGGAGGGGGTTGGTACCTGCAAGAGACTCCAATGCTTAAGTTAGCAAGGGCTTTAGGTGTAAAAACCGCAACTAATCAACCGGTTAATTAAGTGATTAATTGCCTAGACTCTAAAAAATTAGAGAGAGAATTTAAGGATGTAAAGGCGATTTTTGGACTCATTGGGTCTTTCTGAGTCAGAAAATATGCTTTCTGCAAAAAACTGTGAAAAACCACGAACCGAAAGTTGAACTGGCTGAACTGGTTCAAGTCTGCCCGGTACTGCACGAGAAAAGTGAAAACCATAAAAAAATCTTAGAAAAACATTAGAAATGGAAAATCAAGTGTTAATTTTAAAGGTTTGGCCTGAAGTTGGGCCAAACGGGCTAAAAACGCTAACGGATTGGACTGGACTCAAGTTAGGCCCAAGCCCAACATATAAAAGGCTCATTAAGTGAACCAAACCAGCCACAACTCCATTAAACACACACACACACAGTAGAAAAGAGAAAGGGGAGGAGAGGAAGAAGAAACACTATTCACCCACCTCTTCTTTTCGCAATATCTCGAGCTACGGTGCTCCGATTTCCATGCCGTCAGCGGCTACACGTTCCTTGTGATGAGCTCTACAAAATCTATGTAAGCTCGAATCCCTCTCAGTTTCCCTCTTCAAAATTTTGGGTTTAGTAGGGCTTTGGGTTAAATGAGTTTTGTGATTTTGGATGGTTAGGTTTTTCTAATCCTTTATTAGCCTTGGGTTTTGACATCGAAATCTATTGGAAAAGGTAAGAGCCATTAAACCCTCATGAAATTTTGATTTATGATGAATCCTAGGTTGATTTATGATGGTTTATGCATATATAGTTTGATTACTGTGGCTTTGGGAGCTATTGGAACTTAATTGTGCTTATTGGAGTGGAATTGAATGCTTGGATTGTGGTTGGAAGCTTGTTTGTGCTAATTTGAAGATTTGGTGCATATAGGGAATCGGCCAAGGTATGGTTTAAATTTCCTCTATGTTGTATATAATATTCATGGACACTTAGGCTAGTGACCCATAGGATAGGTTTGGAAATTTTATGTTGTTAATGATTGTTTGTGTTGATGACGTATAACAATTTGATGTTGTTGTTATGGTTAAATGATGAAGTTGAGATATGATGGGTGTGAATGAATGAGTATTGTATTGATTTGAAATCATATTTGGGTTGATGATGAGAATTGATGATGATATGATGATGATTGGTGGATATGTTGTATATGTTATAATTGAGATTATGGATAGTAAAATGTGAATGGAAATGTGGTATGATTGAATGAAATATGATCCAAAGGTTAATCTTGATGAAAAGTGGGGTTTTGAATGGTTTGGTATGGTTTTGGAAGGTATATGGTAAGAAAATGAGGAAATTGAGAAGTTTGGTAAAATTGGGTTTTTGGTAAACTTTGATCGATCATAACTTTTTCCTCGGTTTACAAAATTGATTAACATTTATTTAGAAATAAAGATCATTGAAAACCCTTTAAATCAATATAAATTTTGCAAAATTTGGAATTTTATAGAGGAAGTTATACTCATGCAAAGTTGGTGTTAAAAATATGAAATTCTGCAAAGTTGCAAAATTTCATGATTTCTGATATGTGCGGAAGCACACCCTTGTGCGGGCGCACACCTTACAGAAATTTTGACCTGTGTGGATGCATACACCTGTGCACACGCACAGGCAGGAAAGTGCATTATGTTTGCCGTGCTAGCACAGCTTGTGCGCGCACATATCTAAGAAAAAATTTTAACCTGTGCAGACGCACAGGCTTGTGTGGACGCACACGTTGGGAAGGCCAATCTGTTAGGGGTGCTGGCACAGGTTGTGCGAGTGAACAGATTTTGTAAGTTTTGCCACCTGTGCGTACGCACACCCCTGTGCGTACGCACACATTTTGAAATTTCCTCGGCATGCGCATGCACAGACCCCTGTGCGGCCGCACACGTTTTGTTTCTCAAATTTTACTTGTTTTTCAACTATTTTACCTTCTCAACAAGGTTGTAAGCTTCTATAACACCATTTTAAGACTTTTGGGCTTGGTTTTGAGTATTAGAAAATGGAGGCCTAGGTTTCTGGCGTGCTGAGAATGGTTTGACGTTAGGTGAAGGATGTTTGATATATGAGATGAGGAATGATAATCTTTTGATATTTGGAAACTGAGTTATGAATAGACAGTGGTTGAGATGAGTCGGGGACTCGGATTGAGATGATGGATCTCTGTATACTGAAAATGCTTTTTGAAAACCACTGAAATAATATTTTTACTGAGATTATGAGACGCTATGCGCTCGGCAGGGACAGTGGTTAATCACGCCTGTTGAGGTAGCGGCGGCTGCGTAAGGACGGTGGTTAATCCCGCTTATGTTGAGATGTGAGGTCTGAGGCAAGAGTATCCCGCTTGCATCCCTTTGGATCTATAGAGCGTGCAGGCGCCGGTACTTAGACTGTGATCCGGGCACTATATCTCAGGGGTTCTCATATGAGAAATCCAAAGAGCGATGTCTCCATAGGGATGTGTCAGGTTGGCAGTTGAACCGACAATGTGATATCACAGCCAGTAGGGCAAGCATTCATCATGTACATTTTCTATCTGTTTGTATGCTTTGTTTACTTGCAATGGCTTTCCTAATTGAATAACATGCTTACTTGCTATCTGAATTATTTGCCTTATATGCTTCTACTTGTGCTTTACTTGCATTGGATATTACCTGTGTTTTCTACTGGGATTGAGGAGGTCCAGAAGGCGGTGGCAATGGGATCGCATGGAGGATCGGTTGGTGAAGGCTATGGGACAGCGGTGTTTGGTTAGAGTAGAAATCCCTAAGATAGATGACCTGGTTTATTTAAGTCAATTTTGGAATATTATGCTTATCTGTTTTAGAATGTCTTAAGTTTGAAATCTTGTGATGGATATGGAGCTTAGGATTGCCTTTGGCATCCCAGGGTCTTATATCCTACATCATTGGGCACTGTTACCATACTGAGAACCTCCGGTTCTCATACCATATCTCTGTTGTGTTTTTCAAATGCCGGCTGCAACCCACCTCGGTGAGTTGCTTTGGATGGTGACAGCAGCGGAGTATCTTGGATTCTTTTGGAGTCATTTTGGTTTATTTTGTTTATACATCTCTCACTTTTGTATTTTTCTTTGTCTAGAGGCTTGCATATGAGAGAACAAAACTTGTATAGGCTGTCTTTACTGTCTGGTTTCTGTATATCTGTATATGGCTAGCCGGCTTAAACTCCACGAGCCGTGGCTAGATTCTTATGACATTATACTCTATTATTTTGTTATATCATATCTATATCTTGTGCTTTAAGCTAGTAGCTTCGTTAGTATGTTTTGCACTTTTCAAATCCTATTTTGAGCTATATCCTTCATCGGGCTTCTATATACTATTTATTCCTTCTATATATGATATGTATGAGCTTAGAACTGTCGTAATCTCTGATTAATTTTTGCTTTACGACGCGAGGTAAGGCTTAGGCTAATTAGGGTATTATATTAGGCAGGTTTTTTGTAGGGTTTGAGTATGAGTTATACATGGGTGCTCCAGTGTATTTTTAGTAGTGCCGGGCGACCTTCCTTGAGTTAAGTTTGTTATCTTATCTTATCTTTTGTGGAAACGGTCATATCTTTTCTTAACCATATCTCAGTAGGCGGTGGTTCTCTATTTTGGCCTTCCTGGGCTTCTGTAGCTTTTTTCCGAGCTCTTTATAAAGAGGTCGGTAATGGGCCAACCTTTCATGATGTCAGTCTCATTGTCTTTGGCTGGTCCGACCCAATAACTTGGATAGGTGTATGAACAGTGCCCCTGCTTGAGCTTCGACTGTTTCCATGAGGTCGTGCTCATTTCTAAGCTTTGACCTTTTTGAGGAAGTCGTGTTTAAGCATCCTGGTCTGCTCCTACTTTGGGCGAATTTCACGTTCTTTAATGCCTTTAAAACACAAAACATTTTTTTTGCTTTAAATGGCACGTTATTCTCGAGTGTATCAGTTTTTGGGGTTAAGCGAGGACTTTAAAAACCTTTTAATAGGGCTTTAACTCATTTTTCTGTTTCGTTCCCTCCTTCATTTAAAATTAAAGAGATTTTAGTTTTTCAGTTCTTTCTTTCTACCTTCGTTTGTTTCGTTTTCATCTTTCTGGAGAGAAGACCTCTTTCTCTGGCTTTACTTTCTTTGATTTACCCCAAGCTCTCTTCTTTCTATTGAAGCTTCAAAGCATCTGTTGGTATAGGCCGTTCGTGTTTTTGCCGTGTATCTGTAGTTGTGTTTTCTTCATTGCAGGTTAGCTGTGATCCTTCTTTGCTTTTAGCTTCTAATGTTGTTTCTAAACAAGTTTTGATCTTTTTGCTTCGCTTGTTCCCCCAGAGAAATGTTGGCACCTGATTTTCTGTTTGCGTTTCTTTCGTTGAGAGAGCTAGGGTTTTGGCTTGCAGCTTTTCTTCCTTTGTGTATTCTGTATCGTTGCCTCCAAAGGGTGCCTTTTGGGTTTTAATTGGTGGACTTTTGATCCGTGGGGTGCCCTTTTTGCTATTGCATTTGTTGGTTACTTGTTGCTTTTGCTTTCTTGATTCTATCCGAGTTACTTTAGTAGTGACCCTTCTTCCATTTTCTTTGTTGTAGGTGTAGTTTTCTTATGTCTTCGCATAAGAATATTGTCGAGATATCTACGAAGGTCCCCGTTGGTATGGCTGACTGGTTAGATTCCATAGTCTTGATGTGTGTTACTGTAGCCGACCCAGAGTACTGTGAGAAGCTTAGGAGGTTTCATAGGATCTGGAGTAGTAGGGATGATGATAAGATTTATGAACTGGTATCACCCTATCCTGAGGAGAGAGTTAGTTTCTCTCCCTTAGGTCGGGCAGAGCATCCTTTTTTCTATGCCTATGACTACTTCTTTACCCAGCTAGGTATTACCCTTCCTTTTATTGAATTTAAGAATGAGGTTTTGTGGAACTGTAATGTGGCCCCGTCGTAGCTTCACCCGAATTCTTGGGCCCTTATAAAGATCTTCTAGTTGTTGTGTCAGGAGCTAGGTATCCAACCTACTTTACACATTTTCCTTTTCTTATTTGTGCTAACCAAACTGGGGGTGGCCAAGAAGAAGGCTTCTTGGATCTCCTTTCAGGCTACCCAAGGGAGAAAAGTGTTTTCTATGTTTGATGACTCTTTTCGGGACTTTAAGAATTTTTATTTTAAAGTCAGAGCTATTGAGGATGTTCACGCCTTCTTTTTGGATGAAAATAATGAGCCGACTTTCCCCTTATGGTGCCAGAAGGATCCAGTAGTTCTTAAGTATCCCTGTGAGAGTTTAGATGAAGTAGAGAGTACTTTTGTGGGTGTTTTAGAGGAGCATTGGGGGGAGCCTCCTCACCTGGACACGAAGAGATTTCTAGGAGATCCCTCCCTCCTCTATTCCGAACTAGGTAGCATCCGACCTCTTTTTTCATAGAAAGTTTTCTTTTATTGTTTGTGATCTTGTCCTTTTCTGCTGTGTAACTATTTTCCTGGCTTCCTTTCAGAGATGGTATCGTCTTCAGACTTGATGAAAATGTTTCGCAAAGCAAAAAAGGCGGTGGCTGCCTAGAATTTGTCAAGGAAGACGTCGGGGGAGGGTTCTTCGCAACAACTGCCTCTGAAGAAGCCGGCATCTGATTCTCAGGGTCCAAAAAGATTATTCCGACCCCTCAAGTTCGAACAACTTCTTCTGGTTTGCCCCAGGCGACCTCTGGTGCTGCCTCCTCCCCTACTTCTGCTAGTCCTCCTCCCAAGAAACCAAGGACTATTGGTCCTTACAATATGGATGATAAGGAATTTGATGGTGTAGCTTTTACTCCAGAGCTGATTGCCCCTTATGGCAAGGTTTCTCTTGACGATGTGTCGATCCTTTACCATCTTGATTTTATATCAAGCAATAGTGTTCGGATGGCCAATCTCAGTGCGGCCTTATCCCCAGTTGTCAGGGAGTCTCCTATCCGTGCTACTAAGGCCTTTTTGGAGGATGTCAAGGCTGATTATGATAAGATGAAGGTTTTGAAGGACGAGTTTAAGGCCAAGGCTGTTAAATTGGAGCTTGATGTAGAGAGGGAGAAGGCTCGGGCTACCGCTGCGGAGGTGGCTGCTAATCTGGCCGAGGAGATGGCGAAAAAAGCCAAAGAGAGCTACACCCGGACTTATGGTGAGCTCTTGGAGACTAGGGAGAAGCTTCAGTCAGCTTATGATGATTATGCCAAACTTCAGGGTCATATGGTAAGTGGCGTGACTGTCCTGTATGAAAATCTGAAGGCCTAAGTCCGGGTTCTTGCTCCAGATGCCGATCTCTTATTATTTAGTATGGACAATATTATGGAGGATGGGAGAATCGTGCCTGCCCCTGAAGATGATGATGATGAGGCCCCTCCTCCAATGTCAACAGCCAATGCTTCTGCAGCC
Source organism: Arachis duranensis (assembly GCF_000817695.3). Taxonomy (NCBI): domain Eukaryota; kingdom Viridiplantae; phylum Streptophyta; class Magnoliopsida; order Fabales; family Fabaceae; genus Arachis; species Arachis duranensis. The sequence continues at coordinate 61,845,105 of NC_029772.3, read as the reverse complement.
CCTGAGTTATCTGCAACTCCTTCCACCGAGGTGGTCCTTCTAGAGGCTGAGCCCGATGTAAAGATTCTGAACGGCCCGGACGGAGTTGTTGGAGCCACCCCGATCTCGATTATCCCTCCTTCTCCCAAGGATGCAGCTACTGGGGCGAACTTGGATCCTTTATAATTCTATTTTTCATATCTCTTTTAATATGTATTTGAGGTGGTCTGGTCTGTGGACATTTTGAACTTTGGTTTATGTAAGTTTTTGTGGATGATTTTTCTGACACTTGTTGCTTCTTAGCAACCATCGCCTTTAATAAAAACACTTCCAACTCTTGGGTTGCCATTGGGCAACCCTTGAGTTTTTAATGTTTTACTTCTTGTGTTTGCTGATTTGCCGTCTTAGCTTCTGGCGATGTTCTTTGTATTATTTAGGTTGCTCTTTCAACCCTTGCATGGTTCGTATATTTGGCCAAGTGGTTCTTAGGATGCGACCTTTTAGTGGTGCTTTGTGTTGACCTTATGATTTGCTATCCGGGCTTTCTAGTCAGGATCCAAATAACTTTTTAGGTAGTGTTCCCATGCGGAACCTTTTTCTTTTTAGTTTATTTGGACGACATCTTAGCGCTGCCTTTGAGGTCACGCTTCTGCTTTAAGTAGCGTCCCTTTTCAGGGCTTGTACCTTTTACCTGAGTACTTCGGGCCTAGGTTTTTTAACTTTTTTTGGCCTTTGTTTGGTGTTTGCCCCTTTTTAGTGATCCTTTCATTGGTCCGACTTCTCTGTCAGGCCTTCTCAAGTTATTTTTAGTAATCCCATTTTTAGTCCGACCTCATCAGGTCACTTTATACGGGTTACTTTTTATAACTTCTTGCATCAACTCGAGCTTTTATCGCTTCACCTTGCCGACCTCTCTTTAATCGGGTGATGAATTTTGCGTTTATGAGCGTACATTAATGCGTCTTGGTAGGAAACTTTTTAGGGAATCAACAAATTTTATTCAAGTAGTAAAGTAAAAATATAAATAAGACTGTGTACATGTGAGTGCTTACCCTTCTATCTCGGGCAGCCTTTAGATCTCGGCCTAGCACCTCAATAAAAAACCTTTTAGGAAAAAAGAGTGCGCCTTGGCCTAAGATCTTTTTCTAGCTATAGTACATTCTTAGGTTATAGGCGTGCCATGACCTTGGTAGCTCTCGCCCTTGGAGGTCAGCCACCCTATAGTAACCTTTTCCTAGTATAGAAACTTAAAGCCATTCGACGCTTTAGCACTTCCTCTCTAATCCGAACTTTTTCTTTGACTTCTGGAAGTAGGTCGAGCTCTTCTCTTTGTGATTGGGAGTTGGTATCTTCATTGTAGAGGATCACTCTAGGGTATCTTTCTTCCACCTTTACGGCGATCATTGCCTCCATCTTGTAAGCAAGTCGAAAAGTTGATTCTCTGGTGCTGGAGTGTTGCGTTGTCTGGTATGCCTAGAGGACTTGAGGGAGCTCTTCAGCCCAAGCTCCCTTTGTGTCCTATAGTCTCCATTTTAACCCGGCCAATATGACTTTGTTGGCGGCTTCTGCTTGTCCGTTGGCTTGTGGGTGTTCTACGGAGGTGAACTAGTGCTTGATTTTCAGATCAGCTACCAAGTTCCTGAAGCCCGTGTCGGTGAAATGAGTGCCATTGTCTGTGGTGATGGAGCATGGGACTCCAAACCTTATGACAATATTTCTGTATAAAAACTTCTGACTTCTTTGGGCGGTGGCAGCAGCTAATGGCTTTGCTTCAATCCATTTTGTGAAGTCGTCTATTCCAACAATGAGGAACTTGACTTGTCCTGATCCCTAGAGGAATGGTCTGAGGAGGTCGAGTCCCCACTTTTCGAATGGCTAGGGTGAAGTGACGCAGATGAGTTCTTCGGGTGGTGCTATATGGAAGTTGGCGTGCTTCTGGCATTGGGGGCATGTCTTGACAAACTCTGTTGCTTCCTTTTGTAAGGTCGGCCAGTAGAAACCAGCTCGGATTACCTTTTTGGAAAGAGCTCGTGCCCCAAGGTGGTTGCCGCACATGCCACCGCGAACTTCTTCCAAGACCTCCCTTATAGTGGAGGTCGAGACGCATTTGAGGAGGGGTGTTGAGATCCTTCTCCTATATAAGACGTCATCTACTATGGTGTAGTACTGTGCTTCCCTTTTGAGCCTTTTTGCTTCCTTTTTGTCTGTGGGAAGTGTTTCAGAGACTATGTTGTTGATAATGGGTGTTATCCACCCTAGGTCTTGGTCTTGGTCTGATATGTTTAGGACCTTCTTCTTGGTGCACGAACTTGTAAATCACACTTTTCACAATTTGTACCACTAACCAGCAAGTGCACTGGTCATCCAAGTAATACCTTACGTGAGTAAGGGTCGATCCCACAGAGATTGTTGGCTTAAAGCAAGCTATGGTTACCTTGTAACTCTTAGTCATGATATCAATTATAATTATCAGTTCACTTGCAAATGAACAAGAGAGCATGGATTAAATAATACTAATTACGTAGTAATGGAGAATATGTTGGAGTTTTGGAGATGCTTTATCTTCTGAATCTCTGCTTTTCTACTGTCATCTTCTTCACGCACGCAAGGTTCCTTCTATGGCAAGTTGTGTGTTGGTGGATCACCATTGTCAATGGCTACCATCCATCCTCTCAGTGAAAATGGTCTAGGTGCGCTGTCACCGCATGACTAATCATCTGTCGGTTCTCACTAATGCTGGAATAGGATCCTTTGATCCTTTTGTGTCTGTCACTACGCCCAACCCTTGTGAGTTTGAAGCTCGTCACAGTTATTCAATCCTTGAATCCTACTCAGAATACCACAGACAAGGTTTAGACTTTTCGGATTCTCAAGAATGCTGCCAATGGATTCTAGCTTATACCATGAAGATTCTGATTAAGGAATCCAAGAGATATTTATTCAATCTAAAGTAGAACAGAGGTGGTTATCAGGCACACGTTCATAGATTGAGAATGGTGATGAGTGTCACAGATCATCACCTTCATCATGGTTAAGTACGAATGAACATCTTAGAGAGAAACAAGCATGTTTGAATAAAAATAGAAATAATTGCATTAATTCATCGAGACGCTGCAGAGCTCCTCACCCCCAACAATGGAGTTTAGAGACTCATGCCGTCAGAGAATACAAAGTTCAGATCTAAAATGTCATGAGGTACAAATAAGTCTCTAAAAGTTGTTTAAATACTAGACTAGTAACCTAGGTTTACAGAAAATGAGTAAACTAAGATAGATAGTGCAGAAATCCACTTCTGGGGTCCACTTGGTGTGTGCTGGGGCTGAGACTTGAGCTTCTCATGTGCCTGAGCTGTTGCTGGAGTTAAACGTCAGGTTGTAACTTGTTTCTGGCATTTAACTCCAACTTGCAACATTTTTCTGGCGTTCAACGCCAGAATGCAACACGGAACTGGCGTTAAACGCCAGTTTACATCATTTATCTTCAAGCAAAGTATGGACTATTATATAATGCTGGAAAGTCCTAGATGTCTACTTTCCAACCCAATTGAGAGAGTGCCAATTGGACTCCTGTAGCTCCAAAAAATCTATTCCGAGTGCAGGGAGGTCAGAATCCAACAGCATCAGTAGTCTTTTTTCAGCCTGAATCAAAATTTTTCTCATCTCCTTCAATTTCAGCCAGAAAATAACTGAAATCACAGAAAAACACACAAACTCATAGTAAATTCCAGGAATATGAAATTTTCCTAAAAACTAATAAAATATACTAAAAACTAACTAAAATATACTAAAACTACATGAAATTACCCCCAAAAAGTGTATAAAATACCCGCTCATCACAACACCAAACTTAAACTGTTGCTTGTCCCCAAGCAACTAGATAAATAAAATAGAATAAAAAGAAATCAAGAAGCAATAATATCTCAGAGTTTCAAGTGAAGCTCATATTCTAATAATATCTCACTTTATCCTTTGAAATTCAGAATGATTGGCATCCATAGGAACTCAGAATTCAGATAGTATTATTGATTCTCCTAGTTTAGTATGTTGATTCTTGAACACAGCTATTTTATGAGTCTTGGCCGTGGCCTTAAGTACTTTGTTTTCCAGTATTACCACCGGATACATAAATGCCACAGATACATAACTGGGTGAACATTTTCAGATTGTGACTTAGCTTCGCTAAAGTCCCCAATTAGAGGTGTCCAGAGTTCTTAAGCACACTCTTTTGCTTTGGATCACAACTTTAACCTCTCAGTCTCAAGCTTTTCACTTGGACCTGCATGCCACAAGCACATGGTTAGGGACAGCTTGATTTAGCTGCTTAGGCCTGGATTTATTTCCTTGGGCCCTCCTATCCATTGATGCTCAAAGGCTTGGATCCTTTTTACCCTTGCCTTTTGGTTTAAAGTGCTATTGCCTTTGTCTACTGCTCCTTCTCTCTTTTTTTACTGCTTTTTTCTTGCTTCAAGAATCAATTTCATGATTTTTTAGATCATCAATAACATTTCTCTTGTTCATCATTCTTTCAAGAGCCAACAATTTTAACATTCATTAAATTCAATATAAAAAATATGTACTGTTCAGGCATTCATTCAGAAGATAAAAAGTATTCCCACCACATATAAATAATTAGAATTTTCCTTATTAAAAACTCGAAAAAAATATTGCCTCCTTATTCTAAAAATCTGCTATTTTATTTATGTTTGATGATGATGAGAAAAATAAATTATAGCTTAATTGGAGATAAAATCAAAATAGATATACTAATTACTACTACTCATATATAACTTCTAAGGTAAATTCCTAATAAGAACAATTATCACAGAGTTAAGGCTAAGATTAGGACTCAACAACCTTTATTTTGGGAGGTGGATGCTCCCTTAGTCTGTGGAGTGCGTGGTCCTTCAAGAGACAGCTTCTGACGCTTCAGTTCCCTCAGTTCATGCCTTTGCTCTTCTTGTTCCCCAAGCAGTTTGCAAAGCATGCTATTTTGATTTTTCTGTTCTTCCTTTAGTTGGTCCATAGCTTCTTGCAACTTTGTGACAGATGCTTCAAGATGCTCCCAGTATTCAATTTGAGGAATTTCCGGGAGGAACTCTTGTGCTTTCCTCTTGATGGAGTCGTCCTGCACTTGTTGTCCTTCCATTGACTTTTTGGTGATTGGTCACTCAACTGAGATATACTCAGTTACTCCCATCTTCACCCCAGCATCTTTGCATAGCATAGAGATTAAGCTTAGATAAGCCAATTTGGCATCTTTGGAGTTCTTGTTTGCAATTGTGTAAAGTTCACAAGTGATCAGCTGATGAACTTCCACTTCTTTTCCCAACATAATACAATGGATCATTACTGCTCTTTTGATGGTGACTTCAGAGCGGTTGCTAGTGGGCAGTATATAATGCCCAATGAAGTTCAGCCAGCCTCTGGCGACTAGTTTGAGATCTTCTCTCTTGAGTTGGTTTAGGACTCCTTTTGTGTTGGTTGTCCACTTGGTTCCAGGGAGGCATATGTCCTCTAGAATTTTGTCCAAGCTCTTATTTGTTTTCATCATTCTCCTATTAAAGGAATCTGGGTCATCTTACAGCTGAGGTAGCTTGAAGATCTCCCTGATTTTGTCAGGGTGGAGGTGAATAATCTTCCCTCTGACTAGTGTCCGATAGTCATAGAAGGCGGTTCCAGCTATTCTCTGCCTGTTTGTTTACCACAAATTAGAGTAGAATTCCTGAACCATGTTTCTTCCCACCTTTGTTTCAGGATTAGCTAGGATTTTCCAGCTCCTGTTTTGAATTTGCTCTTGGATCTCCGGATATTCGTCTTCTTTCAGATCGAATTTAACTTCCGGGATCAGTGACCTTAGACCCATTATTTTGTAGTAATGGTCTGAATGTTCTTTGGTTAAGAACTTCCCTTGATTCCAAAGTGCTTTTGAAATATTCTCTTTCTTGCCTCTTAGAGTGGTTTGTTTTCCCTTAGGAGCCATGATCTTAGTGGGTATTGGTTTAGTGATCACGGATAAACACACCAAAATTAGAGGTTTGCTTGTCCTCAAGCAAAAGAAAGGAAAGGAGAGGGATAGATGGAGAGCCAAGTTCGAATTGTGGAGGAGAGGAGGGAGCCGAACGTGGATTTAAAGGGAGCGGGTGGGTTTTTGAAAATTTTGAAGAAGATATGATAGAAGATATAATTTGTAAAAGATAAGTATGATAGGAAAAAGATGCAATTTAAAATTGAAAAGATATGAAAGATATTTGAAAAAGATAAATCTGAATTTTGAAAAGAAGATATGATGAGTTTAAAAAGATTTGAGAAGAATTTGAAAAGATTTGAAAAGAATTCAAAAAGATAATTGAGTTTTGAAAAAGATTTGAAAAGAAGTTGAAGAGGATTAAAAAAAAGATTTATGTTTAGAATTAAGATACATTTGATATCTTTGAAAAAGGATTTGAAAAATTAGGATTTTTAATATGTTTATGCAAGAAATTATGGATGGGAAACATGAAAATTTGAAAAAAAATCAAGTTGGGAACAAAAACTTCCTCCCTTCAAAAATCCTGGCGTTAAACGCCCAACTGCTGCACGTTTTGGGCATTTAACACCCAGCTGGTGCTTGGTCTGGGCATTTAATGCCCAGCTGTTGCTTCTAGCTGGCGTTAAACGCCAGAAACTCCTTTATCACTGGGCATTTTTCTGAACGCCCAGGATGCTGTAAATCTGGCGTTAAACGCCCAGAAGTTGCTTCTTTCTAGCGTTTAACGCCCAGATGGCTATCTCTACTAGCGTTAAACGCCCAATAGATGCTTCTTTTGGGCGTTTAATGCCCAAAACAGCTCTTACTGGATTTTTCGCACTAGTGAGCTTCTTTTTGCTGTTTTATCCTCTGAATCCTTCTGTAACTCTGTGAACTCATGCAATTGCTATTTTACCTTGAAGATAATTAATATGAACCTGTAAAATTCAATTAATTAACAAATCAGCTTTGTTAATGGCTAGGTTACCTCCCAGCAAGTGCTTCTTTATTGTCTTTAGCTAGACTATTACTGAGCTTTAATCAAGTCTCAGTTTTGAGCATTCTTGCTCAAAATTGCTTTTAAGATAATGTTTGACTCTTTGTCCGTTAACAATGAACTTTTTGTTAGAATCATTATCCTGAAGCTCTACGTATCCACATGGTGACACACCTGTAATCACATATGGTCCTCTCCACCGGGATTTCAATTTCCTGAGGAATAATCTGAGCCTAGAATTAAACAACAGAACTTTCTGCCTTGGCTCAAAGACTCTGGATGATAGCTTCTTATCATGCCATCTTTTTGCTTTCTCTTTGTAAATTTTTGCATTTTCGAAAGCATTGAGTCTAAATTCCTCTAGCTTATTTAACTGGAGCAATCATTTTTCTCCAGCTAACTTGGCATCAAGGTTTAGGAATCTAGTTTCCCAATAGGCCTTATGTTCCAGTTCCACTGGCAAGTGACAGGCTTTTCCATACACAAGCTGGTATGGAGAGGTCCCTATAGGAGTCTTGAATGCTGTTCTGTATGCCCACAGAGCATCATCTAAGCTTCTTGCCCAATCTCTTCTACGGTTAATCACAGTTCGTTCCAGGATTCTTTTAAGTTCTCTATTAGAGACTTCAACTTGCCCATTTGTCTGTGGATGATATAGAGTTGCCACCCTGTGGCTAACTCAATATCGAACCATAGCAGAGTAAAGCTGTTTATTGCAGAAATGAGCGCCCCCATCACTGATTAGTACTCTAGGGACACCAAATCTGCTAAAGATATGTTTCTGGAGGAATTTCAGCACTGTCTTAGTATCATTAGTGGGTGTTGCAATAGCTTCCACCCATTTGGATATATAATCCACTGCCACCATAATGTAAGTGTTTGAGTATGATGGTGGGAAAGGCCCTATGAAGTCAATACCCCATACATCAAAAAACTCAATATCCAAGATCCCTTATTGAGGCATGGCATAACTATGAGGCAGATTGCTAGATCTTTGGCAACTATCACAATTAAGTACAAACTCTCGGGAGTCTTTATAGAGAGTAGGCCAATAGAAGCCACATTGGAGGACTCTTGTGGCTGTTCGCTCACTTCCAAAATGTCCTCCATATTGTGATCCATAGCAATGCCAAAGGATCTTTTGTGCTTATTCTTTAGGCACACATCTACCGATTACTCTGTCTGCACATCTCTTGAAGAGATATGGTTCAACCCAAAGATAATACTTTGCATCCGTGATCAATTTCTTTGATTGCTGCCTACTATACTCTTTGGGTATGAATCTCACAGCCTTGTAGTTTGCAATGTCTGCAAACCATGGTATTTTTCTGGATGGCAAAGAGTTGCTCATCCGGAAAGTTTTCAGAGATCTCAGTAAGAGGGAGGGACGCTCCTTCTACTGGTTTTACTCGGGACAGGTGATCTGCTACCTGGTTCTCTGTCCCTTTTATGTCTCTTATTTCTATATCAAACTCTTACAGAAGCAACACCCATTTATGAGTCTGGGTTTTAAATCCTTCTTTGTGAGTAGATATTTAAGAACAGCATGGTTGGTGTACACAATCACTTTTGATCCTACTAAATAAGATATGAACTTATCAATGGCGTAAACCACTGCAAGTAACTCTTTTTCTGTTGTTGTGTAGTTCTTCTGTGCTTCATTTAAAACACGACTGGCATAATAAATGACGTGCAGAAGCTTGTCATGCCTTTGTCCCAACACTACACCAATGGCATGGTCACTGGCATCACAAATTAGTTCAAATGGTAATGCCCAGTCTGGTGCAGAGATGACTGGTGCTGTGACCAGCTTAGCTTTCAGAGTCTCAAATGCCTGCAGACACTCCTTATCAAAGATAAATGGCGTGTCAGCAGCTAGCAGATTACTCAGAGGTTTGGCAATTTTTGAAAAATCTTTTATAAACCTCCTATAGAATCCTACATGCCCTAGAAAGCTTATGATTGCCTTAACATTGGCAGGTGGTGGTAATTTTTCAATTACCTCTACCTTAGCTTGATCCACCTCTATTCCCTTGTTCAAAATTGTGCCCAAGGACAATTCCTTCAGTCACCATAAAGTGACATTTCTCCCAGTTTAAAACCATGTTAGTCTCTTGGAACCTCTTTAGAACAAGTGCTAGATGGTCAAGATAGGAGCTAAATGAGTCTCCAAATACTGAAAAGTCATCCATGAAGACTTCCAAAAATTTTTCCACCATATCAGAGAAAATAGAGAGCATGCACCTTCGAAAGGTTGCAGGTGCATTGCACAGACCAAATGGCATCCTTCTGTATGCAAATACTCCGGATGGACATGTGAATGTTGTTTTCTCTTGATCCTGGGGATCTACTACAATTTGATTATAACCTAAATATCCATCCAAGAAGTAGTAGTATTCATGACCTGCTAGTCTTTCTAGCATCTGGTTTATGAATGGTAAAGGAAAATGATCCTTTCTGGTAGCTGTATTGAGCCTTCTGTAATCAATACACATACGCCACCCTGTAACTGTTCTTGTAGGAACCAGTTTATTTTTTTCATTATAAACCACTGTCATGCCACCCTTCTTAGGGATGACTTGGACAGGACTCACCCAGGGACTATCAGAAATAGGATAAATAATCCCAGCCTCTAGTAATTTAGTGACCTCCTTCTGCGCCACCTCCTTCATGGCTGGATTTAGCCGTCTCTGTGGTTGAACCACTGGCTTAAAGTCATCCTCCAATAGGATCTTGTGCATGTATCTGGCTGGGCTAATGCCCTTAAGATCATTGATGGACCACCCAAGAGCAGTCTTGTGTGTCCTTAGCACTTGAATCAGTGCTTCCTCTTCCTGTGGCTCTAAGGTAGAGCTTATGATTACAGGAAAATTGTCACCTTCTCCCAGAAATGCATATTTCAAGGATATTGGTAATGGTTTGAGCTCGGTTTTAGGAGGTTTCTCCTCTTCCTGAGGGATTTTCAGAGGTTCTAGTATTCTCTCTTGTTCCTCCAGATCAGGTTGAGCATCTTTAAAGATATCCTCTAACTCTGATTCGAGACTCTCAGTTATATTGACCTTTTTCACCAGAGAGTCAATAATATCAATGCTCATGCAGTCGTTTGGGGTGTCTGGATGCTGCATAGCTTTGACAACATTCAACTTAAACTCATCCTCATTGACTCTCAGGGTTAATTCCCCTTTTTGGATGTTAATGAGGGTTCGTCCAGTTGCTAGGAAAGGTCTTCCTAGAATGAGAGTTTCACTCTTATGCTCCTCTATTTCCAGCACCACAAAGTCAGTGGGAAAGGAAAATGGCTCAACCTTGACAATCATGTCTTCAATCATGCCTGATGGGTATTTAATGGAGCGATCAGCAAGTTGGAGACATATCTGGGTTGGTTTGACTTTTTCAGTCAAACCAAGCTTTCTGATAGTAGATGCAGATATTAGGTTGATACTTGCCCCAAGATCACATAGAGCTTGCTTGGTACAAGTACCCTCTAATGTGCATGGTATCATAAAGCTTCTGGGATCTTTAAGCTTCTCTAGTAAGCTTTTCAGAATGACTGCACTGCATTCTTCAGTGAGGTAAACTTTTTCTGTTTCTCTCCAATCCTTCTTATGACTTAAGATCTCTTTCATGAACTTAGCATAAGAGGGTATTTGCTCAAGTGCCTCTGCAAACGGAATCTTTATTTCAAGAGTCCTGAGATAGTATGCAAAGCGGGCAAATTGCTTATCCTGTTCCGCTTGGCGGAGCTTTTGAGGATAAGGCATCTTGGCTTTGTATTCCTCAACCTTAGTTGCTGCAGGTTTATTTCCTACAGAGGTGGTTGGGAAAGCCTTTTTAGAAGGGTTGCTATCAGCACTTGTATGTGTTTGATCCCCCACTGGCGTTTGAATGCCAGGGTTGGAAGCTGGATTCGCATTGGATGCCAATTCCTTACCTGTTTCTGGCGTTTGAATGCTAAAATTGAGCTTCTTTTGGGTGTTTAACGCCACTTCCCTCCCTGTTTGTGGCATTTGAACACCAGAACTGAGCATGGGTTGTGTGTTTAACGCCAGCCCTTCACCCTTTTCTGGCGTTTGAATGCCAGAATTGTTCCTCTCTGGGCTCTTACTGTCCTCAAAGGGATTTTGGGTAGCAGTTTGTTTATTTCTTGGCTTCCTGCTGCCTTCAAGTGAGGTATTTAATGTCTTCCCACTTCTTAATTGAACTGCTTAGCACTCTTCTGTTATTTATTTTGATAGCTGCTGTTCTGTTTGCTTTAACTGTACTTCCATGTTCATATTAGCCATTCTTGTGTCTTGTAATATCTCCTTGAATTCGACTAGCTATTTTGTTAGAAAATCTATTTGCTTATTGAATTCAGTAACTTATTCTGCAAGACTGAGTTCAGCAGTTACTGTTTTAGCCTCTCCTTTCATAGAAGGTTCACTACTTAGGTACAGATGCTGATTCCTGGCAACTGTATCAATGAGCTCTTGAGCTTCTTCAATTGTCTTTCTCATGTGTATAGATCCACCAGCTGAGTGGTCCAAAGACATCTGAGCTTTCTCTGTAAGCCCATAATAGAAGATGTCTAACTACACCCACTCTGAAAACATTTCAGAGGGGCATTTTCTTAGCATCTCTCTGTATCTCTCCCAAGCATCATAAAGAGATTCATTATCTCCTTATTTAAAGCCTTGGATGTTCAGCCTTAGCTATGTCATCCGTTTTTGGGGGGAAATATTGATTCAGGAATTTTTCTGACAGCTGTTTTCATGTCCTTATGCTAGCCTTAGGTTGGTTATTTAACCACCTCTTAGCTTGGTCTTTTACAGCAAATGGAAACAGTAATAATCTGTAGACATCCTGATCTATTTCCTTATCATGTACTGTGTCAGCAATTTGTAAAAACTGTGCCATAAACTCTGTAGGTTCTTCCTGTGGAAGACCAGAATACTGGCAACTTTGCTGCACCATGATAATGAGCTGATGATTCAACTCAAAACTACTGACTTCGATGGAGGGTATACAGATACTACTCTCATAGGAAGCAGTAGTGGGGTTAGCATATGACCCCATAGTCCTTCTGGACTGTTCATTTCCACTTAGGTCCATGATGGAAAAAGGGAGATGACGTGGATTTATTTTATTTATTTTATTATAAAAAAGAAATTTTCGAAATAATAAAATAAAATAAAATAAAAACTAAAATAAAAAAATTTGAAAATGTTTTATGAAGATTTTCGAAAAAGTGAGGAGAGAGAAAGTGGTTAGGATATTTTTGAAAAAGATGTGATTTTTAAAAATCTTAAAAGGATAAATTTGAAAAATTTTGAAATTGAAATCTGAATTTTTATGAAAAAAATTCGAAATAATTGCATAAAAAAAGTTAGAAAAGATATTTTTTATTTTTGAATTTTATTATGAAAGAAAAACACACAAAAGACACAAGACTTAAAATTTTTAAATCCAATACTCCTTGTTTTCGAAAATTTTGGAGGGAAAACACCAAGGCACACCAAACTTAAAAATTTTAAGATCAAAACACAAAGAAGACTCAAGAACACCAAGAACAAAAGAAAGAACACCAAACTTAAAATTTTTAGAAAACCAAAATAAAATTTTTGAAAACTAAAGAAAAATTAACAAGAGAACACCAAACTTAAAGTTTGGCACAAGATTTAATCAAAGAAAAATTATTTTTGGAAAAGTTTTAAAATGAAGATACCCAATTGCTAAGAACACAAGCCCACGCTCTAGCCAATTGAGCTATAAATGTAACGTGTTTTAAAGAGGTATTTTTAATAAATAAAAATTTTTGAAAACTGATAGTTTGAAAAAGCACAAGAAAAACAAGAAAAGACACAAAACAAGACAAACTAAAGATCAAACAAGGAAAATAGACAAGAACAACTTGAAGGTAAAAGATGAATAAGGAACATGCAATTCAAAAATTGAAAGACAAAGAAAAGCATGCAATTGACACCAAATACAAAACATGACACTAAACTCAAATAAAACTAAAAATTAATAAAGAAAAGTAATATTTTTGAAAAATTTTTGAAAAGAGAATAAAAGTCTCTGACCCAAAAGACAAAATTTTCCTAATCTAAGCAACAAAATTCACCGTCAGTTGTTCAAACTCAAACAATCCCCGGCAACGGCGCCAAAAACTTGGTGCACAAAATTGTGAATCACACTTTTCACAATTTGTACCACTAACCAGCAAGTGCACTGGTCGTCAAAGTAATACCTTACGTGAGTAAGGGTCGATCCCACAGAGATTGTTGGCTTGAAGCAAGCTATGGTTACCTTATAACTCTTAGTTAGGATATCAATTATAGTTATCAGTTCACTTGTAAATGAACAAGAGAGCATCGATTAAATAATACTTATTATGCAGTAATGGAGAATATGTTGGAGTTTTGGAGATGCTTTGTCTTCTAAATCTCTGCTTTCCTACTGTCATCTTCTTCACGCACGTAAGGATCCTTCTATGGCAAGCTGTGTGTTGGTGGATCACCGTTGTCAATGGCTACTATCCGTCCTCTCAGTGAAAATGGTCCAGGTGCGCTGTCACCGCATGGCTAATCATCTGTCGGTTCTCACTAATGCTGGAATAGGATCCTTTGATCCTTTTGCGTCTGTCACTATGCCCAACCCTTGTGAGTTTGAAGCTCATCATAGTCATTCAATCCCTGAATCCTACTCGGAATACCACAAACAAGGTTTAGACTTTCCTGATTCTCAAGAATGCTGCCAATGAATTCTAGCTTATACCACGAAGATTCTGATTAAGGAATCCAAGAGATATTCATTCAATCAAAGGTAGAACGGAGGTGGTTGTCAGGCACGTATTCATAGATTGAGAATGGTGATGAGTGTCATGGATCATCACCTTAATCATGGTTAAGTACGAATGAACATCTTAGAGAGAAACAAGCGTGTTTGAATAGAAAACAGAAATAATTGCATTAATTCATCAAGACGCTGCAGAGCTCCTCACCCCCAACAATAGAGTTTAGAGACTCATGCCGTCAGAGAATACAAAGTTTAGATCTAAAATGTCATGAGGTATAAAATAAGTCTCTAAAAGTTGTTTAAATACTAGACTAGTAACCTAGGTTTACAAAAAATGAGTAAACTAAGATAGATAGTGTAGAAATCCACTTTTGGGGCCCACTTGGTGTGTGCTGGGGCTGAGACTTGAGCTTCTCACGTGCTTGGGCTATTTCTAGAGTTAAACGTCAGGTTGTAACCTGTTTCTGGTGTTTAACTCCAACATGCAATCTGTTTCTGGCGTTCAACGCCAGAATGCAACATGGAACTAGCGTTAAACGCCAGTGTACGTCATTTATCTTCGAGCAAAGTATGGACTATTATATATTTTTGGAAAGCCCTGGATGTCTAATTTCCAGCCCAATTGAGAGCATGCCAATTGGACTCCTGTAGCTCCAAAAAATATATTCCGAGTGCAGGGAGGTCAGAATCCAATAGCATCAGCAGTCCTTTTTCAGCCTGAATCAGATTTTTGCTCAACTCCCTCAATTTCAGCCAGAAAATACCTAAAATCACAAAAAAAACACACAAAATCATAGTAAAGTCCAGAAATATGAAATTTTCCTAAAAATTAATAAAAATATACTAAAAACTACATGAAATTACACTCAAAAAGCGTATAATATATCCGCTCATCACTGCTCCTCCAAAGTTGATGGATTCTGTAGTGTTTCCTGAATGAGGCTTCTATTATTTCTCCCTGGTTTAGTGCTAGCTAGTTTTGATAGTGCATCAGCTCCGGCATTTTGTTCCCGAGGTATATGTCGGACCTCATATCCCATGAATTTTCCTAGCTGCTCCCTGGTTTTGTCTAAGTATTTTTTCATGGTAGGATCCTTGGCTTGGTAACTCCCTTCTATCTGCGAGGTGACTACCTGTGAGTCGCTAAAAATGGTAAGCTTTTGAGCTCCGACTTTCCTAGCCAGCTTCAAGCCTGCCAGTAGGGCTTCGTACTCGGCTTGGTTATTTGAGGCAGAAAACTCGAATTTTAAGGAGTGCTCGAGTTGAGTTCCCTGATTTCTTTCTAGGATTACTCTGGTTTTATTTCTGGCTTTGTTTGATGAACTGTCAACGTAGAGGTTCCAACTAGTGGGGGGTGTCTGGGGTGTCGGTGTTTTCTGCAACGAAGTCGGCCAGGTATTGTGACTTGATGGCTATCCGAGCTTCATACTTAAGGTCAAATTCGGACAACTCAACTGCCCATTGTAGAATTCTTCCAGCCAAGTCTGTTTTCTGTAGAATACTTTTTATGGGTTGGTTGGTCCGCACTCGGGAAGTGAGTATAAGGGCATAGGCGAACTTCTCTATCCTTTGGTAGTTTAGTTCAGCCCCTTGTACAGCCTTATTGATAAAGTAGATGGGTTGTTGCCCTTTGTCGTCATCTCTGACTAGGGCTGAGGCTATTGCCCGACTTCCAACGGCGAGGTATAGGATCAGTTCTTCTCCTAGCCGGGGTCGGGTAAGGATGGATGGTTGCCCCAAGAATGTCTTGAAGTCTTGGAAGGCTTGTTCACATTCTGGGGTCCATTCAAACCTCTTTCCTTTTCTTAGTGTTGAATAGAAAGGGAGAGATCTCAAGGCTGACCCAGCTAGGAATCTAGACAGGGCCGCTAGTCTTCTATTTAGCTGTTGTACCTCTTTGACGCAGGTCGGGTTTTTCATGCTGAGTATGGCCTGGCATTTTTCTGGGTTTGCTTCAATCCCTCTCTGGGTGCGTATGAAGCCCAAGAATTTTCCAGCTTCTACCGTGAAAGTGCACTTTGCGGGGTTAAGTCTCATCCCATGCTTTCTTATGGTGTCGAACACTTTGGCGAGATTGAGTAATAAGGTTTCCACTCTTTGTGTCTTTACCAGCACGTCATCGACATAAACCTCAATCATCTTTCCAATGTGATTGGCGAAAACTTTATTCATCAACCTCTGGTATGTAGCCCGTGCGTTCTTGAGTCCGAAGGGCATGACTATGTAGCAGTAGTTCGCTCTTGGGGTTAGGAATGAGATTTTTTCTTGGTCGGGCTGATACATTAGGATTTGGTTTTACCCCGAGTAAATGTCCATGAAGGAAAGGTACTTGTATCCCGATGAGGCATCGACTAGTGTATTTATATTTGGGAGTGGGAATAGATCTTTTGGGCAGGCTTTGTTAAGGTCGGTGTAATCAGTGTACATCTGCCACTTTCCATTTGACTTTTTGACCAGTGCGACATTGGCCAGCCATAATGGGTAATTTACGTCCCTTATGAACCCTGCCTCTAACAAGGCATGTACCTACTCCTCTACGGCTTGTGATCTCTCCGGGCCGAGCTTCCTACATTTCTGTTGTATTGGCCGAGATCCAGGGTACACTACCAGTTTATGGCACATTAGTCTGGGATTAATGCTGGGCATGTCCGTGGCTTTCCATGCAAAGAGGTTGGAATTATCCTTTAGGAAATGTATTAGTAGCTCCTTTAGGTCTCCTTTTAAGTTTACGCCTATATTTGTTGTTTTATCTTCAATGCCTCCGACCTGGACTTCCTCTGTTTCCCCTCTTGGTTGCAGTCAGAGTTCTTTTCGAGCCCGGGCTCCACCGAGTTCAATGGTGTTAGACTCCTTTCCTTTGGGGTTGCCTTTTAGATCCATGCTTTCATTGTAACAGTGCCGCACGAGCTTTTGGTCTCCTTTGATGGTGACTATCCCTTCTGGAGTTGGGAACTTCATGCATAAGTGTGGAGTGGAGACTATTGCCTCGAGCTGATTTAGTGTTGTCCGACCTTTGAGGGCATTGTATGCGGAGCTTACATCAACTACAATGTAGTCGATGCTTAGTATCCTAGAATGGGTTCCCTTTCCAAAGGTTGTGTGTAGTGGGATGTAACCCAGGGGTTGGATTGGGGCGTCTCCGAGCCCGAATAGGCTGTTTGGGTATGCTCTTAACTCTTTTTCTTGTAGACCGATCTTGTTGAAGGCAGATTTGAACAGAATATCCACGGAGCTTCCTTGGTTGACCAATGTTCGGTGGAGATTGGCATTGGCGAGTTTGATGGTAATGACCATGGGGTCATCATGCCCAGGGATGATGCCCGCAGCATCTTCTTTGGTGAAGGTGATAGTGGGGAGGTCGGGTGACTTATCCCCTTCGCCCATGTGGTATACTTCTTTAAAATGTCTTTTGTGGGATGATTTGGAGATCCCTTCTCCTGCGAATCCTCCATTGATCATGTGGACATGTCTCTCAGGGGTGTGAGGGAGGCGTTCAGCTCGTCCACCCTCTTCACCCTTCTTCTCTTTTTTGGTTCATCTGCTCTATTGGCTAGGAACCGGTCTAGTCTTCCTTCTTGGCCCAGTTTTTCTATGACATTCTTTAGATCGTAGCACTCGTTGGTAGGGTGCCCGTATATTCGGTTGTATTCGCAATATTCTTTCCGACTTCCTCATTTCTTGTGTTTAATCCGGCGAGGGGGTGGAATCTTCTCAGTGTTACATATTTCTCAGTAGACATCGATGAGGGACACCCGAAGAGGGGTGTATGATAAACCACTATTTTATGGTTTATCTTGTGCTTAATTGAGTGGATTTTATCAACTCTTTACCCACTTATTCATACTATTTGCATGTTTTACAATTCCTTCCCAGAATTTGTTCTATGATTGAAAACATGCTTCTTTGGCTTTTATTTTCTTTTATTTAATCCTCTCTTATTATCATTAGATGCCTTGATATGTGTGTTAAGTGATTTTAGGGATTACAGGGCATGAATGGCTCAGAGGATGGAAAGGAAGCATGCAAAAGTGGAAGGAATACAAGAAGTTGAATAAATTGCTAAGCTGTCCAGCCTGACCTCTTAGCACTAAAACAACCATAACTTGGGCTACAGAGGTCCAAATGAGATGGTTTTAGTTGCGTTGGAAAGCTAACGTCCGAGGATTCGCAACGATATATAATTTGCCATAGCTGCTCTGACGCCAGGTGACGCGAACGCGTGGATGGCGTGGCTGCGTGACCTGGCAGGAACACAACCCACGCTAACGCGTGGACGACGCCTCCGCGTCACTCTTCCGTGACCTGTACGGACCAGAAAGTGCTGGAAGTGATTTCTGGGCTGTTTTTGACCCAGTTTTCAGCCCAGAAGACACAGATTAGAGGCTATAAAGTGGGGTAATGCATCCATTCATAGTCATGCTTTTCATAATTCACTTTCCATGATTTAGATTTAGTTGGAGAGAGGTTCTCTCCTCTCTCTTTAGGATTAGGATTTAGGACTTCTCTTAGTTTTAGGAGTGACTCTCGATCCCAGGTTCAATGTTCTTTTACTTTATATTTATTTCTTATTTTCAAATACTTTATTGCTTATATTAGTTATGTTGCCTATTTGGCTTATGCCACATTCATGATGATTTTCTTATTTAATGTTATTTGAGGTATTTCAGTTTAATATTGCCTTCTTTTATTTATGCCATTGATTATTCCCAATCTGAAGACATTTTCATTCCTGTAGAATTAATTTACTTTTCCCTTTTTGGTCTTGGTTAAGAAATCAGTAACTCAGAAGTTATCTTAGCTCAACATAATTGATAACTGTTATCTTTGCTAATTGAATTGAACTTCAATAATCCCAACCTTTTCTTAGGAAATAAATAGGATTCGAAGGTCAAATTAATTAGTCCCTTGACTTTCCTTTGCTTTAGCAAAGGTTAACTAAGTGGAATTAAGATTCAACTTTCATTATTA
>NC_029772.3:61805235-61826284 GCF_000817695.3 Arachis duranensis | reverse complement strand
TGCTTTACAGTATTTATTTATTTTAATTGCCATTTAAATTATCTGCCATATTCATTCCTCACTCTCAACCCCAAAATACACTTTTTCATAATCAATAATAAGAACATACCTCCCTGCAATTCCTTGAGAAGACGACCCGAGGTTTAAATACTCAGTTATCAATTTATTTAGGGGTTTGTTACTTGTGACAACCAAAACGTTTGTACGAAGGGATTTTTGTTGGTTCAGAATCTATACTTACAACGCAACTTTATAAAATTCTTTACTAGCAAAAATCCTAACGTCAAAATGGCACCGTTGCCGGGGAATTGCAAACGTTTGCCTTATTATTGGTTATTGTAAATATTTAAAAAATAAATAAATAAATAAATATTTTTCTTTTACTTGTTTATTTGTTTTCCCCCTTCCCTCTTATTTCTGATATCTACTATGAATTCTCACCCCTCTCGCTTTGAGTTTGGTTCTAACTTTGTTGAAGGAAATGGAAGCTATAACAGGAATATGCATCAAGGTCTCAACAATCAAAGATGGATGGAGCCGAGAGGATCGAATCAACCCTTTAGGCAACAACATCATCCTAGATATCAAGATATCATGGACAACGACCATTCTACAATGCATACCCAGCTGAAAGATATTGTGGACAACCTTGTAACTACCAACAAGCCCCATCCCGTGCCTATAGACCATCCTCGCAACATAACTTTGAACCACCACACTCACAAGCCCCTTTCCACCATTCACCTCCATATGACCCCAATCCCTATTCACCACACCAACCACCATATGAACCCTACCTAGAACCACCACCTCAATATACACCATCTCCATATCCTTATCAAGAGGAACCACTTCCGTGTTATGAACCTTTTCTCCCAACAAATGAACCCTCCTATCTACCCCAAACCTCCATGGAGAAAGCATTTGCCACCCTAAACTCCGCTATACAAGCTCTCGCCGCCCAAATCGGACCACCAAATACCTTCAATATACAACCCTCAAGCTCCAATGCACTTCTATCTCAACCACATAATGATCCACCCATCCCATCACCACCATTCGTGGAAGAGCACCAACATCCATCAATCCAAGAGCAACATGATCCCACTGACACTATTGACATAAAACAAGAGAGAAAGGATCATCTTCGCGAATCCATACTTCATAAGGAGCTAGAGGAGGCACTAAAGGTGAAGGTAGTAGACACCCTTGAAGTTGATAGCGCGGTTGAAGAACTAGTGAAAGAAGACAACAAGGAGGATTTTGTGCTTGAAGGTGAAGAAATAGTTGAAAAGAAAATCATCGAGGACGAATACAATTGCATACTTAAATACCTGGATCAAGAAAGAAATCGATTACCTTTCCGACGTTCGGACATTCCAAGAACCCCCATGGTTTCATGTGGGAAATCTACTGAAGAATGTAGCAGGAAGGAGAAATTGGGCACTTCGGTGGATAGTGAGCAGCACGATTTAATATTGGAACAAGTGGAGGAAGCCAGAATTATTGAAGAAGAAGAGGAGGCAGTGGTTGAAGACTTAGGAGATGCTGAACCTCCATGGGAAAGTCAAGTTATAGAGCACCCTTCAAAGACGTTTGAAGCTGATGTTGAGGAGGGTGTACAACCACCAAAGCATATCATAGTTGAAGAATTTGAAGGAGACGATCAAGAGATGGATTCAATCATTGATGAATTCTTATCTACATTTGAATCCTCTTCCATTAGACTTGATATGGAGTTTAAAGAAGACGAAACACAACATCCCATGCCCTTGGTGCACAATGAAGAAGAGTTTGAATTAGAAGAAAACTACCAAGAGGAAGAGGTTGAAATCAAAGAAGTTTGCAAAGAGGTGGAAGTTGTCAAAGAGCACAAGGGAGTGGAGCTTGCAATTTCATTAAAAATACCTCCCCCTAAGTTGCCATCATCCTTCACAACATTCAAGTGGGTAAAATTCATATCCCTTAGCTTTCTAACCCCACTTGAATATGGGCTACTGGAGACGGATGATCAACTTAGAGCTCTCTGTGGCATTAAGAGTAAGAAGAAGATGGTCAGTGATAAGATTTATCCTGCAAGGTTCAACATGGTTGTGTGCTCAACATTTAAACGCAAAGGTTGGTGTAGAGTTCAATTGAATGGGTCTAGGAAGTTGTCTGGGTGCTTCAGTGAGAATTCAGACTGTTTGCCACCCGGATGGAACAATATTGCTCAACAAGAAGACGGGTGCAAAAGCAAGATTTGGGACCCCGGAATTCAATCTAGAAATCAACACTCTTGGGGCCTTGTCACTTGCTTTAACTTACTTAAAGGCTTTCTGCGCCTAGTTTGGGACCCCGGAGGCTATTGGAACTCCAAACATTGGTGGGAATTTCTGGATGAGTTCAAGCACAAGCCGCCATAACAGGGAGCTCCTCAAATGTCCAACATAAGGACTTGAACTAAAAGTGCTAGGTGGGAGACAACCCACCATGGTATGATCGTTCCTTTTTCATTTTTATCTAGTTTTATTTGTTTTCGAATTTTATTTTATTTTATTGTATTGAACCTGGAATTTTGCATAACATTCATATTAGCATTGCATTCTGCATACTGCATTCTTAAAAAAAAAGCACGCACGCGACACGGCAGCGTCGCTGACGCATCCGCGTCACATGTGCGTTGTGAAGAAGAGAAATTGAATAGAGAGTCACACGAGAGTGTGGCTGGAGGCGTGCCCGTGGCATAAATCGTCCCACACGACCGCGTCGCTGACGCATCCGCGTCGAGTGGGAACACTGGCCTCCCCGCGACCGTGTCACTCACGTGGCCGCGTGCCTTGGAATTCGACGTAGAAAAGGTGCACGACCGAAAGTTGTGCTAGAGTGGTGTTGGATTGGTGCTAAACGCACAATTCTTCCCACGCGGCCGCGTGACCGACGCAACCACGTCATATCCTCATAATGGCCACTCACGCGACCGCGTACCCCACGCGATCGCATCACCCAATATTTGGCAATTAATGATTTTGAACAGAGAGTTGTGTGAGCGCGAGGCTACCCTCGCGCTAGTGGCATAAAACGGGTCACGCGACCGCGTCATTCCGTATAAGTGCAAGTCACGCGACCGCGTGCCCCACGCGATCGCGTCGCTTGCGTTGTACAGCTTATCCTAATTTGCCAAATATCTTATCTTTTCTTCTCCAAATCCTTATTTTTCTTATCTTTTCTTATTTCTTTCTCCTTCCTTTCTTATTTTCTTTGACTTCTCATCTTTTTAACCTCCATTCTATTTTATTTAATTTATTTGCATACTTTCTTCCATTGCATTTTAATTTTGTGCATCTTTTTATTTTCTTTTCTAAATTTATTATTTTTCCATTGGTGTTACTTGTTCATATTCATCTGTTGTGTCTTTTCTGGTATTATTTTGGTACTCAGTGACTTGTTTTACACTGTTGGGTAATATTGTTTAAGTCAATGCCAATCTTTTATGATATTTGTATTAATTTTGCATTGACATGAATTTATATTATCATGCATTCTCTTTCCCATTGTCACAAATTTTTGCACTCTTGCTTTGCCATGTACTTCTACTGTTTTCTCACTTGCATGTTGTAGCTACCATGTAATTGAGACCCTTATTATCTGGCATTAACACCCATATTTTTTTATTTTCTATCTTTATTTTTGGGTTACTTTTCTTCTTTTTCCTCTTCTTTCAGGATGGCCACCACAAAGGGAGAGGAAAAGCTTCTTAATGGGAAGACAAACAAGTCTACCTGCACAATCTTTGGAGAAAGGCATCAGTTGGAGTAGCCCATCCACTTGTACATCTTAGCATGCACCGAGGATGGTGCAGTCTTTAAGTGTGGGGAGGTCGATACCGATCTCCATGGGTTAGTACTTTCTTGTCTCAATACCATTGTTTTATTTTCTTTGTTTGTTCATTATTGCATTTGCATGTTTAATTGCATGTTTGTTTGATTTTATGCATTTTAGCCACTGCTTGGTTAAAATAATAAGTTTCTTTTTAAGATCATATTTTTGAAAATTTTCACTAATTTAAATTTCTGTGTAAATTTGTTTGAAGTTGTAATTGGAACATGGTTTTTGAGCCAAAGAACACACACAACCAGTGAGATTTTAAGCTTATTTACATGGTTACATTATTTAACCATAAATTTTTATTCTTGCGTGTTTTCTTCTCTATGATTGCAATCTTTGCTTTTTTCCATTCTATATGTCCAATATTTAATATATTTACATGCTTGCATATGATTGAGGCCATTATTTGATTCTAGCTCACTTATCCCAAAATCAGCCTACCTTTTACATCACCCTTGTTAGCCCCCTTGAGCCTTTAATTCCCTCTTATTTTATAAACCACAACACTAGCCTTAAGCAGAAAAACAAATTTAAAATTCCAAGTTGAATCCTTGGTTAGCTTAAGATAGACATTGTGTAATTGTTTAAGTGTGGGAAACCTATTGGGAACATGGATGATAAAAACAAAGGGTAGGAAGTTGAAAAGAATGAAATAATTCAAAATAAAAATTTTGGGAAGCATGCTCATGTGAAATCAAAATAATTGAATTACCATGTGCATTAAAAAAAATTTAATTCAGTATTTGAATAAAGGGGATACAAAAGAATTCCCCAAATGCAAAATAAAGCAATGCACATGGGACAAAATTAAAACTAATGCATGAGCATGTAACATCAAAAGTGGGAAAAATATGGGAGAATAGGTAAAGAAGCTTTGCTTTACAAAGTATGTATGTTAGATGAGATCTTAGACTAATCAAGGATTCACTTAATTAGCTCACTTAGCCTTATATACATATCCTTACCTTTACCTCAGCCCCATTACCACCCTGAAAAGACCTTATGATGTTTGCATTAGTATACTAAATATTTGTTGATTGGTTAGATGAAAAACAAAGTTTTAGAAAGCATGATTAGAGAAGAGTAAAGAGATTGACCCTAGACACTTGAGAGATTTGAGCGCATATACACTACCAGTGAGGGTTCAATGCTTGATTCTATGTTCCCTACTTTCATGAGCTATCTTCTTACAAGTTTACTTGCTTTGTATTCTGTGATTTGAATTAGTGGAATTTAATTCATATTTGTCTTGAAGAACTTATTTTCTTTTAACCAAGTAGATAGAAACCTTTTGCATTTAGTTGCATTCATAGGTTGCATCTCATACATTCTATCATTCCTCTTCATCTCTTTATAGTTTATCTTGAGCTTAGCATGAGGACATGCTATTGTTTAAGTGTGGGGAGGTTGATAAACCACTATTTTATGGTTTATCTTGTGCTTAATTGAGTGGATTTTATCAACTCTTTACCCACTTATTCGTACTATTTGCATGTTTTACAATTCCTTCCCAGAATTTGTTCTATGATTGAAAACATGCTTCTTTGGCTTTTATTTTCTTTTATTTAATCCTCTCTTATTATCATTAGATGCCTTGATATGTGTGTTAAGTGGTTTCAGGGATTACAGGGCATGAATGGCTCAGAGGATGGAAAGGAAGCATGCAAAAGTGAAAGAAATACAAGAAGTTGAAGAAATTGCTAAGCTGTCCAGCCTGACCTTTTCGCACTCAAATGACCATAACTTGAGCTATAGAGGTCCAAATGAGATGGTTTCAGTTGCGCTGGAAAGCTAACGTTTGGAGCTTCGCAACGATATATAATTTGCCATAGCTGCTCTGACGCCAAGCGACGCGAACGCGTGGATCACGCAGCCGCGTGACCTAGCAGGAACACAACCCACGCTAACGCGTGGACGATGCCTCCGCGTCACTCTTCCGCGACCTGTACGGACCAGAAAGCGCTGGAAGTGATTTCTGAGCTGTTTTTGACCCAGTTTTTAGCCCGGAACACACAGATTAGAGGCTATAAAGTAGGGGAATGCATCCATTCATAATCATGCTTTTCATAATTCACTTTCCATGATTTAGATTTAGTTGGAGAGAGGTTCTCTCCTCTCTCTTTAGGATTAGGATTTAGGACTTCTCTTAGTTTTAGGAGTGACTCTTGATCCTAGGTTCAATGTTCTTTTACTTTATATTTATTTCTTATTTTCAGATACTTTAATTCTTATATTAGTTATGTTGCCTATTTGGCTTATGCCACATTCATGATGATTTTCTTATTTAATGTTATTTGAGGTATTTCAGTTTAATATTGCCTTCTTTTATTTATGCCATTGATTATTCCCAATCTGAAGACATTTTCATTCCTATAGAATTAATTTATTTTTCCCTTTTTGGTCTTGGTTAAGAAATCAGTAACTCAGGAGTTATCTTAGCTCAACATAATTAATAACTGTTATCTTTGCTAATTGAATTGAACTTCAATAATCCCAACCTTTTCTTAGGAAATAAATAGGATTCGAAGGTCAAATTAGTCCCTTGACTTTCCTTTGCTTTAGCAAAGGTTAACTAAGTGGAATTAAGATTCAACTTTCATTATTATTGATAAGAATAACTAAGTCTGGACTTCCAATTTCTCATACCTTGCCAAAAGGTTTACTTTACAGTATTTATTTATTTTAATTGCCATTTAAATTATCTGCCATATTCATTCCTCACTCTCAACCCCAAAATACACTTTTTCATAACCAATAATAAGAACATACCTCCCTGCAATTCCTTGAGAAGACGACCCGATGTTTAAATACTCGGTTATCAATTTATTTAGGGGTTTGTTACTTGTGACAACCAAAACATTTGTACGAAGGGATTTCTGTTGGTTCAGAATCTATACTTACAACACAACTTTATAAAATTCTTTACTAGCAAAAATCCTAACGTCAGTGTAGTTGTGGTATTTCCTTTGTTTCTCAGTAGATTGATCTTCTTTTTTCCTGGACTCTTTATCCTTGCACCGAGGTGGGTAGGAGAATCCAGTTTTTAATGTTTCTCCAAACCGGGAGTTCTCTTCTATATTGATGTACTTTTCCACCCATTCTTATACCTCGTTCAGAGATGTTGGGTGTTTCTTGGATATGGACTAGCTAAAGGGTCCTTCCCACAGACCGTTGATGAGTCCCAAAATCACTGCTTCTATAGGAAGATTCTGTATGTTAAGGCATTCTTTATTGAATCTCTCTATGTAACTGCGGAGGCTTTTCTGATCTCCTTGTTCAATCCCTACTAGGCTTGGAGCGGGCTTGGTTTTGTCCTTCTGGATGGAGAACCTGGCTAAGAACTTCTTGGCGAGGTCATCGAAGCTTGTGATCGACCTTGGTGGCAGGCTGTCGAACCACTTTATTGCCATCTTGGTCAAGGTGGTCGGGAAGGCATTGCAACGGGTCGCGTCTGAGGCATCTGTGAGGTACATCCGGCTCCTAAAGTTGTTGAGGTGATAACTTGGGTCAGACGTACCATTGTTTGGGGTCATGTCAGGGGCTTTGAAGTCTTTTGGGACTTTAGCCTTCATGATTTCTTTTGTGAATGGGTCTTGGTCCTTGTAGCGGCTATCTTCGCAGTTGGACCGAGCGGTTTTAGTTTTGAGGTCGGCTTCGAGCTTTAAGAGTTTGTCTTCCAACTCTCGACGCCGTCTTGTTTCTCTCCGGAGATCTCACTCAGCTTCGCGCTATCGTTCGGCTTCTTGTTCGAGTTGTTTGAGGCGATCCTGTTGTTCATGAATGGCATCTAAAATTTCTGTGTTCCGAGTCTGCTTGTCTCCCTTGGATTGGTGTGTGTCCTTTGGGGAGTTTGGTGTGGCGTTCGTGTTCTTTAGTGGTGTTCCTTCTTCTAATCCGGAGTTGAGGTCGTTGGTAGGATTGTTTGCCATGGTGATGGGATGACTTCCAGATTCCCCAGCAACGGCGTCAATGTCTCGAGGGTCACCTGAAACTGCGAGGTCGATCTCGGACGAGATCTTCTAGATTGATCGAGGTGGTGGTGTCCGACTTTTGAAGTAGAAGGTGCAGCTGGTCCTTGTTCAACAGAGGGGGTGGTACCTACAAGAAACTCCAATGCTTAAGTTAGCAAGGGCTTTAGGCAGGTTTTTTGCAGGGTTTGAGTATGAGTTATACCAGGGTGCTACAGTGCATTTATAGTAGTGTCGGGCGACCGTCCTTGAGATAAGTTTGTTATCTTATCTTATCTTTTGTGGGAACGGTCATATCTTTTCTTAACCACGTCTCAGTAGGCGGTGGTTCTCTGTTTTGGGCCTTCCGGGCCTATGTAGCTTTTTTCCGAGCTCTTTATAAAGAGGTCGGTAATGAGCCAACCTTTCAAGAGGCGAGTCCCTTTGTCTTTGGCTGGTCCGACCCAATAACTCGGACAGGTGTATGAACACTCTCCAACCAATTCTCATTCATATAACTATGAAAACCTCCCAATCTCACAATTTTCCTACCAACACAATCATCATAAAACCTCACCACTACTAATCAATTCCATTCAACATCTTTATTTCTCAATTCAATATCATTAAAATTAACCTTTACCAATAATTGTGTACCAACATCAACCATAACAATCAAGTCTTATTATCATCGTCAACATTTATTATCAAACACCCAATTCACCATCATAATTAATCAAAATCATTATAATCATCAATACTCATCATGCATCATCAATAATCCAAACGTATCCTATAGTCCACTAGCCTAAGTGTCTAGAAGCATTATATATCACATAGAGAAAACTGAAACCATACATTGGCCGATTCTCAATATGCACAATACACCAAAATTTGACCCCAACCAATGTTCCATAAGTTTTCAAGTTCAATCGAGCCACCATACACAATCTAAAATCTCCAATAATCATAATTTACAAGCTATACACAATTAATTTATCATAATAATACCTAGGGTTTGGCAAAATCATAAATCCATAAGGGTTCAAGACAGTCTTACCTTACCCAACGGTTTTAGGGGCAAAACCTAATAGTAACCAAGTGCTAGAGTGTACCTAAACACCCAAAATCACAAAAATCTCTCAAAAACCAAATCTAAAATTTCAAAATTCACAATGGCTGAAAATTGGGCAGGGATTTTTGAGAAGCTTACCATAATACTTAGCTAGAAGTGACGGGCTCAGCAATAGCTTCGCGTAGCCATAAACGGCATGTGAATTGGAGCACCATAGCTCAAGTTATGGTTGAATGAAGTTGTAGATGAATAGTATTCTGGAAACCCTCACCTCTCTTCCTCTCATTCACATTGATGCTGCTATGTTGTTGGCTGAAATGGCCACTTAAATGTGTATTTATATATTGGGCTTAGGCCCAACTTGGGCCCGGTCTAACCCATTAGCGTTTTTGGCCTTTTTGGCTCAATTTCGGGCCAAACCTTTAAAATTAGCATCCGGTTTTCAACTTTGATTATTTTTTTAATTTTTTCTACAATTTTTGTTGCTCTCACACAGTACCAGACAGATTTAAGCCAGTGCTACCGGCTAATTTACCGGTACGCGTTTTTACGCAATTTTTCACAGAAAATTACATTTTCCAACTTAAAAAAATCTACTGAGTCGAAATATCATATTTAAATTTTCTAATTAATATTCTAAATTTTTGAAATCTATTTTGGGCAATTAAATTAATTAATTAAGAAGTTGATTAATTACGATTCTTACAATAACTGTTGTTGTATGCAAACTCCACTAGTGTCATATACCGATCGCAGCTCGCCAGATGGTCCAACACACAAGCCCTCTCTTCTAGGGTTTGTATCGTCCTCTCTGATTGGCCATCGATTTGAGGATGGTACACTGTACTTAAGCTCAATTGAGTTCCAAACACTCGTTGGAAAGCTCCCCAGAATCTTGAAGTGAAACGAGGATCTCTGTCGGAGATTATGGTGGTTGGCACACCATGCAACCTTACAATTTTCTTAATGTACAAGTGTGCTAGCTCCTCCAAAGTATAATTCATCCGAACAGACAAAAAGTGAGCTGACTTTGTCAACTGATCCACAATCACCCAAAATGCGTCAAATTCAGCCCGAGTTCTCAGCAATTCTGACACGATGTCCATTGCGATACTTTCCCACTTTCATTACGGAATTTCCAAAGGTTATAGGGTTCCAGATGGTTTTTGGTGCTCGATTTTTACCTTTTGACAAGTTAGACACTTAGAAACGTGTAACACCACATCGCTTTTCATGCCCAACCACTAGAACATCATCTTCAGATCATGATATATTTTGGTACTCCCTAGATGAATTGAAAACTTCTCCAGCGAGCTTCTGTTAGCACATCTTTAATATACAGATCCTTTTGATATATAGATCCTTCCCTTATACCTCCATACTACTTCTCTATCCTGTGTGACTCCTCTTGGTTCCTTTTCTTCGACTGTTTGCAACATTTTTTGCATCTCCTAATCACTTAGCTGAGCCTTCTAAATTTCATCTTTAAAGTCAGTAGAGACGTGCAACTGACTCAAACACACTATAGCTACTACTTCTTTGATGCCCAAATTCAAGTTTTCAACCTTTCTTCTTTAAGCATCATCCATGCGACATATAACAATTTCCGGCTTAAAGCATCAGCCACGACATTAGCTTTTCCCCTATGGTAATTTAATTCAAAATCATAATCTTTCAGCAGCTCCATCCACCTCCTCTGGCGGTTGTTCAGTTCCTTTTAGTCGAAAAGATATCTCAAACTCTTATGATCAAAGAAAACTTGAAATTTGACTTTATATAGGTAATGCCTCCAGACTTTCAAAGCAAACACAACCGCAGCAAGTTCTAGGTCGTGAGTCAAATAGTTCATTTTGAGCGGTTTCAACTGTCGAGAGGCATATGCCACGATATTACGGTGTTGCATCAGCATGCACCCCAGAAATTTCAACAACGCATCACAATATACCTCAAAAGGTTCATTCAGCTTAGGTAACACAAGTACATATGCTACAGTTCGTTTCTGCTTTAGAGTTTGAATACTCTCATTGCATTCTGACATCCAGAAGAATGGTGTATCTTTTCTTGTTAGCTTGGTCAAAGGCAATGCGATTTTTGAAAATCCTTTGATAAATCTCCTATGATATCATGCCAAACTTAGGAAGCTTCTGATTTCTGTCGCTGAGGTTGGTCGACCCCAATCCATCACTGCCTCAATGTTAGAAAGATCCGTAGCTATTCCTTGCTCACTCACCACATGTCCCAGAAATTTTAGAATTCGCATTTAGAAAGTTTAGCATACAACTTCCTTTCTTTAAAAATCTACAGCACGATCTGCATGTATTCAGTGTGTTCTTCTTCGATTTCAATGAAGACGATGACAAATTTATCCAAGAAAGGACGGAATATCCAGTTCATCTAATCCATAAATACCGTCGAGGCATTAGTTAACCCAAATGACATTACCGTGTATTCATAGTGGTTGTAGCGGGTTTTAAAAGTAGTTTTTGGAATATCATCGTCCCTTACTCTTATCTGGTGGTATCCAGATCTCAAGTTAATCTTAGAAAAGACTCTAGCTACCTGTAATTGGTCCATCCTTTTTCTTCACCGGTAACACCGGCGCTCCTTACAGAAAAATGCTTAGTTGGATAAAGTTCTTGCTCATTAGTTCCTCTAGCTGAGATTTAAGCTCAGCTTGCTCCAATGGTGACATTCGGTAGGGTGCAATTGTGATTGGTCCTGCCCTAGGCACCAACTCAATCGCAAGCTCGATTTCTCAAAAAGGAAAAAATTCAGGAATGTCTTTAGGAAACACCTCTGAGAAGTCATTCACAACCAGAATCTGGCTCAAACTCTGTTCCTTGCCCGATGCATTTGTAGCAAATAGCATGAAACCCTAACATTCACTTCCACTATAGCTTACCACAATAGAATTCAAATAGTATCCTGTTCCGAGGGTTACCTGAAACTGATGGTCGATCTCGGTCGAAAACTTTCTTTTGTGATTGGAGTTGTTGTGTCCGACTTGCTGGATCTTTAACGTGCAGCAAATCCTTGGTCACCAGAGGGTGGTGGTACATGCAAGAGACTCCGATGCTTAAGTTAGCACGGACTTTAGGCAGGTTTTTTGTAGAATCAGAGTATGAGTTATATCTGGGTGCTCCAGTGTATTTATAGTGGTGTGGAGTGACCTTCCGTAGGATAAGTTAGTTATCTTATCTTTTGTGGGTGAAGTCACTTATCTTTTGTCTAGCCGCCTTCAAGTGGGCTGTGATCTTTTGCTTTTGGGCTTGTGTAGGCCTTTATAGCGTTTTGGCCGAGCTCTTTAGGAAGAGGTCGGTGACGAGCCAACCTTATAAGAGGTCGATTATTTTTGTCTTGTCCAACCTGGACCGTGTAGCTTGACCCAGGGTATGAACAGTGCCCCTGCTTGAGCTTTGATCTTCCCCTTGAGGTCATGCCTTCAAGCTTTGACCCCTTTGAGGAAGTCGTGTTCAAGCATCTGTCCAGTCTACTTCTTCTTCTGTCAGTTTTGCGTCATTAAATGTTGTTTAAGAATGCAGAGCGTTTTTGCCTTTCGCTCCTTTATTGCTGCGTTCATTTCTCGAGAGCGTTGCTTCCTTGGGGGTATATAAGTGCTTTTAAAACCTATTAATTGGACTTTTATCCCTTTGGCCGTTTCTTCTTCCCTCTTTTCTTAGTTTGAATTTTACCACTCTTTGTTTGTTCTTCGTCTTTTGCTCTTCTCCAACAAAAAAATTTTTTCCATCTTTGGTTCTTGCTCTTTAGTTCTTGCTCTTTGGTTCTTGCCCCGAAGCTTCCTACTTTGTTTGATCTTTCGACGCGCTTGTTGGTGTGGATCATTCATGTCTCTGCTGTGCCTTCATCGCGATGACTCCCTCTTTGTCCTGGATTGGTACTTTTCCTTTACGTTTTAATAGTCACCTTTCTTTGTGTTTTACTGGTGCATGCTTTCTCGTCGGATAATGTTTGATCCTTGCTGGGATTCCTTTTTAAAAAAGTTTAAGGCTTTCTATAATGATTACATGTCTTCAAAGTTGTAACCTTTTTCATATCCGTTGCTTTGTTTTGAGGAAATGTGGGTGCTTAGGTAGGCTATTTTCAATCGCGTTTTTTCCCTTTTTGCTAGGGTTTTGATTTCCCATGTTCTACCTTTGCCATATCGGTATTGTTGCCTCCCAAGGGTACCTCTGGACTTTTTGTGCTAACTCTTTTTGCTATTGTAAATCTTGGGGTGCCCCTTGTTGGCAATACTTGTTGTTTGCTGGTTCTCTCCTTTCTTTGTTTCTGTCCGAGTTATTCCGTAGTGACCTCCTTTTTGTTTTCTTGCTATAGGTGTAGTCGCTATATGTCTTCCTGTAGAAATATTATCGAGATGTCCACCAAAGTCCCTGCTGGTATGACCGATTGGTTAGATTTGATAGTCCTGATGTGCGTTACTGTGGCCGATCTGGAGTACTGTGAGAGACTTAGGTGGTTCCATAGGGTGTGTAGTAATAGGGAGGATGAGAAGAATTACGAGCTAGTGTCGTCCAATCCTAAGGAGATAGTTAGTTTCCCTCCCTTAGTTCAGATAGAGAGACATTTCTTTTATGCATATGTCTATTTCTTTAGTTAACTAGGTATTACCCTTCCCTTTACTGCCTTCGAGACCGAGCTCTTGTGAAACTGTGATGTGGCCCCTTCTCAGCTTCATCTGGACTCTTGGGCCTTTATAAAATCTTTCAGTTACTGTGCAAGAACAGGGCATCCGACCTACCTTGAAATTTTTTCTTTACTTGGTCGTGCTAACTAAACCCGAGGTGGCCAAGAAGAAGGCTTCTTGGATCTCTTTCTGAGCTACCCAAGGGAAAAAGGTGTTCTCAATGTTTGATGAATCTTTTCATGACTTTAAGAACAACTATTTCAAAGTCCGAGCTGTTGAGGGTGCACAGCCTTTCTTTTTGGATGAAAATAAGGAACCGACCTTTCCTTTATGGTGGCAAAAAGATCCTATAGTCCTTAAATATCCTTGGGAAAGTTTAGATGAAGTAGAATAGGCTTTCATGGGTGTTCTAAAGGAGCATTCGGGGGAGCTTGGTGCACAAAATTGTGATCACATTTTTCACAACTCTGCACAACTAACCAGCAAGTGCACTGGGTCGTCCAAGTAATACCTTACGTGAATAAGGGTCGATCCCACGGAGATTGACGACTTGAAGCAAGTTATGGTCATCCTGTAAATCTCAGTCAGGCGGATTCAAATGGTCATGAGATTTTGATAATTAAAAGATAAAAAAGACATAAAATAAAATAAAGATACTTATATAATTCATTAGTGGGAATTTCAGATAAGCGTTTGGAGATGCTTTGTTGCTCCTAAACCTCTGCTTTCCTATTGCTTCCATCCAATCATGCGCACTACTTTCCATGGCAAGCTGTATGATCCTTTCAGTGAAAATGATCCGGCTACGGTCTTTCTACGACTAATCAACTGTCGGATTTCTTGTCTCGGACAAAAAATACCAGGCATAACTACCGCAGGGCTAATCATCTGTCGGTTCTCACTTGTGTCGGAATAAGATCCGTTGATCCTTTTGCACACTGTCACTGGGCCCAACATTCGCGAGTTTGAAGCTCCTCACAGTCATCCCTTCCTAGATCCTACTCGGAATACCACAGACAAGGTTTAGACTTTTCAAATCTCAGGAATGCTGTCTATTGATTCTAGCCTATACCACGAAAATCCTAATCACCAGGTTGGATGCTCTGTTGTCAGGAGAGACGATGCGAATCCGTGGATTAGAGACCTAAGAGAGTTACTCCGGTTGGCATCCAATGACTACGTTAAACATCATGTAGACCGTTTTGTGGTTGTTGATGCGTGAGCATCTTTTCTATCTTTTCCTAGTTTATTTGCATCTAATTTGTTGAGTTTAATCAAGAATTAATTATATCTTAGCCACTATGGATGCTATTTTGAGTTTTGTGCAATACTGTTTATTTTAGGTAGCATTCGGCTAGATTTGATGGAGTTTCTATAGCACAAGAATCAAAGGAGATGGATGCAAGGAGCGACGCGTACGCGTGAATTGTAGATTTGCTCAGCGACGCGTCCGCGTGAACGATGCGTCTGCGTGACTTGCGAAAAAGACCATCGACGCGTACGCGTGACATGCGCCACGTGCAGAAAATGCAAAAATACACTAGGGGCGATTTCTGGGCTGTTTTGACCCAGTTTCTAGCCCAGAAAACACAGATTAGAAGCTGTAGAATGGACAAATAAAGTGGTCCCCACTCATCAGCTGAAGACTTGTTAATTAATTCAAATTTTAAATTCAAAATCTTATTTTTAGGAAAAGATATTATTTTTTATTTTTGATAATTAGATTTTAAATTTATTAGGATTAGTTATAAAAAAGGATCTGATGCCATTAGATTGAAACGGGGTACATTTTACCAAAATCCTAGTTTTCTTCTTTGAACCATGAGCAACTAATCCTCCATTGTTATGGTTAGGAGCTTTGTCTATTTGTATGGATTGATTCGTTTGATCTTTCTAATTTAATCCATGTTTTGATTTATATTTCAATAATTGTTTTCGTTCTTTATTTTATGAATTTTGGTGGAACGGAAGTATGACCCATGTTCTAATTGAGTTCTTGTAAAACTTGGAAAAGCTCTTTACTTAAACAACAGCTTGAAAACATATTATCCTGAATTTCTAATTGTTTGTTTTTAATGGGATACGTGATATATAATCCCCTTATTTTTGGATAATTAGGATTCTTGTGGCATATAAAATGGAATTTGGTCATCACCTTCTAATTGGAATTAATTGACCAAGGAATTGGCTGTTAATGAATTTTAGAGGAGACTAGGAAGATCTAAGGAATTAGGGTCTAGTCACATATAGTTTGCCATGAATTAAATCTTGCGTGATTAAAATAGTTAGTAAGAAAAATCAATCCGGGAAATAGATAACTCTGAAGCCTTAACATATTTCTCCATATTTTATTCCCAACTCATTGCTGCTTGCTTTCTAAAATTCTTAACAGTTTAATGCTCTTTGAATACCAAAACACTCTTTTCTGTTTGTCTAACTAAACCAATCAATCAATCATTGTTGCTTGATCCATCAATCCTCGTGGGATCAACCCTTACTCACGTAAGGTATTACTTGGTACGACCCGGTGCACTTGCCGGTTAGTTTGTGGGTTGTAAAATACCGCATCAAGTTTTTGGTGCCGTTGCCGGGGATTG
The DNA here is from genome assembly GCF_000817695.3 of Arachis duranensis. Taxonomy (NCBI): domain Eukaryota; kingdom Viridiplantae; phylum Streptophyta; class Magnoliopsida; order Fabales; family Fabaceae; genus Arachis; species Arachis duranensis. The sequence goes on along the minus strand of NC_029772.3, from coordinate 61,810,153 downwards.
ATTGTGATTGACAACTATTCGTTGTTTGATTTCTTAAATTAGATCATTTTTATTTTATTAATATCAATTTTCTATATTTCGCTATTTATTTTTTTTTCCTTTCTTCCGTTTCTTCATTTTAGTTTCCTGTTTCCTTTTTTTATTTATTATTTTACTTCTTTTTAATTTTTTTCTTTTCTTTTTTAAAAAAATTTTTTTTACGTCCTTTTTTTTCTTTTTTCTTTTTTTCGTTGCACTGTCTTTTTTTTCATTTACTTTCCCCCTCCCCTTTACGCCGTATTCTTCTTTTTTATTTTTATTTATTTTAATTTTATTATATAAAAAAATTAAATAAATAAATAGCACCAATATTTTTCTTAATATCTGAAATTAAGTTTGGTGTTACCTAGCTATTATTTTTTCTATTTATTTATTTATTTTATTTAGTATTTTATTTCTTTACACAAGTTACCTCACTGTGAATTCTCTTCACTCTGACGTAGAGATTCCCATCCTTTCTTATTTTCTATTTGTTTATGCACAGGAATAGAGACAAAGAACATCTTTTAAACTTTGATCCTGAACATAAAAGGACTTTCAGGCGACGTTTACAACAAGTAAGACTTTACAAGGCTGTAGAATCCACTATGGATTCTAATGATGCTGATAATGCCAATGTGGCAAATCCGAATGGGAATGAGCAACCAAAGAGAGTACTTGGCTCTTTTTCTGCTCCTACAGCAGATCTTTATGGGAAAAGCATTGTGGTACCTCCTATAGCTGCAAACAACTTTAAGTTAAAGCCACAACTGGTCACCCTGGTACAACAAAACTGCCAGTATCATGGTCTTCCCCATGAAGACCCAAATCAATTTATTTCCAATTTTCTGCAAATCAGTGATACTGTGAAGACAAATGGAGTAAACCTAGAGGTGTACAAACTCATGCTCTTCTCGTTTGCTCTGAGGGATGGAGTAAAGCTATGGATAGATTCTCAACCCAAGGAGAGTTTAGATACTTGGAACAAGGTGGTTACTGGTGGACGAAATTGTGATCATCAATAATGGCGCCAAAAACTTGGTAGCACACTCAAACGTGAATCACACTTAGTCACAACTCCGCACAACTAACCTGCAAGTGCACTGGTCGTCCAAGTAATACCTTACGTGAGTAAGGGTCGATCCCACGGAGATTGTTGGTATGAAGCAAGCTATGGTCATCTTGTAAATCTCAGTTAGGCGGATAATAAATGTTATAGAGTTTTTGAATAGTAAATAAATAAAACAGAAAATAAAGATAGAGTTACTCATGTAATTCAATAGTGGGAATTTCAGATAAGTGCATGGAGGTGCTGTGTTCCTTCTGAACCTCTGCTTTCCTACTGCCTTCATTCAATCCTTCTTACTCCTTTCCATGGCAAGCTGTATGTAGGGCATCACCGTTGTCAATGGTTACATCCCATCCTCTCAGTGAAAATGGTCCAAATGCTCTGTCACAGCACGGCTAATCATCTGTCGGTTCTCGATCATGTTGGAATAGAATCCCTTGATTCTTTTGTGTTTGTCATCATGGCCAACAATCGCGAGTTTGAAGCTCGTCACAGTCATTCAATCCCGGAATCCTACTCGGAATACCACAGACAAGGTTAAACTTTCCGGATTCCCATGAATGCCGCCATCAATTCTAGCTTATAACACGAAGATTCTGATTAAGGAATCCAAGAGATATGCGCCTGGTCTAAGGTAGAACGGAAGTGGTTGTCAGTCACGCGTTCATATGTGAGAATGATGATGAGTGTCACGGATCATCACATTCATCATGTTGAAGTGAAACGAATATCTTAGAATAAGAACAAGCGGAATTGAATAGAAAATAGTAGTAATTGCATTGAAACTTGAGGTACAACAGAGCTCCACACCCTTAATCTATGGTGTGTAGAAACTCCACCGTTAAAATTACATAAGTGATGAAGGTCTAGGCATGGCCGAATGGCCAGCCCCCAAAATGTGATCAATAGTCTCCTAAGATGAATAATAAAATAAAACTGAGACCAAAGATATCTAATACAATAGTAAAAAGTCCTATTTATACTAGACTAGCTACTAGGGTTTACAAAAGTAGGTAATTGATGCAGAAATCCACTTCCGGGGCCCACTTGGTGTGTGCTTGGGCTGAGCTTGATCTTTACACGAGCTGAGGCTTATCTTGGAGTTGAACACCAAGTTGTAACGTGTTTTTGGCGTTCAACTCTGGTTCGTGACGTGTTTCTGGTGTTTGACTCCAGAATGCAGCGTGGAACTGGCGTTGAACGCTAGTTTACGTCGTCTAATCACGAATAAAGTATGGACCATTATATTTCGCGGAAAGCTCTGGATGTCTACTTTTCAACTCCATTGAGAGCGCACCATTTGGAGTTCTGTAGCTCCAGAAAATTTATTTCGAGTGCAGGGAGGTCAGAATCCAACAGCATCAGGAGTCCTTTGTCAGCCTTTTATCAGAGTTTTGCTCAGGTCCCTCAATTTCAGCCAGAAATTACCTGAAATCATAAAAAAACACACAAACTCATAGTAAAGTCTAGAAATGTGAATTTAGCATAAAAACTAATGAAAATATCCCTAAAAGTAGCTAGATTATACTAAAAACTATCTAAAAATAATGCCAAAAGCGTATAAATTATCCACTCATCACAACACCAAACTTAAATTGTTGCTTGTCCCCAAGCAACTGGAAATCAATTAGGATAAAAAGATGAGAATATACTATAAATCCCAAAATATCAATGAATATTAGTTCTAATTAGATGAGCGGGACTAGTAGCTTTTTGCTTCTGATCAGTTTTTGCATCTCACTTTATCCTTTGAAGTTTAGAATGATTGGCATCTCTAGGAACTTAGAATTTCAGATAGTGTTATTCATTCTCCTAGTTAAGTATGTTGATTCTTGAACACAGCTACTTTTATGAGTCTTGGCCGTGGCCCTAAGCACTTTGTTTTCCAGTATTACCACCGGATACATAAATGCCACAGACACATGACTGGGTGAACCCTTTAAGATTGTGACTCAGCTTTGCTAAAGTCCCCAGTTAGAGGTGTCCAGAGCTCTTAAGCACACTCTTTTTGCTTTGGATCACGACTTTAACCACTCAGTCTCAAGCTTTTCACTTGGACCTGCATGCCACAAGCACATGGTTAGGGACAGCTTGATTTAGCTGCTTAGACCTGGATTTTATTTCCTTGGGCCCTCCTATCCATTGATGCTCAAAGCCTTGGATCCATTTTACCCTTACCTTTTGGTTTTAAGGGCTATTGGCTTTTCCTGCTTGCTTTTTCTTTTTTTTTTTCGCCAAAAATATTTTTTTTTCACAAGCTTTTGCTTTTTCATTGCTTTTTCTTGCTTCAAGAATCAATTTCATGATTTTTTAAATTATCAATAGCATTTCTTTTTGTTCATCATTCTTTCAAGAGCCAACAATTTTAACATTCATATACAACAAGATAAAAAATATGCACTGTTCACACATTCATTCAGAAAACAAAAAGTATTGTCACCACATCAATATAATTAAACTAAATTCAAGGATAATTTCGAAATTCATGTACTTCTTGTTCTTTTGAATTAGAAACATTTTTCATTTAAGAGAGGTGAAGGATTTATGGAATCATTTATAGCCTTAAGACATAGTTACTCAATACTAATGATCATGAGGTAGAGACACAAAACATAAACACACATATAGCATAAAAATAGAAAAACAGAGATAAGAACAAGGAAGTTAAGGAATGAGTCCACCTTAGTGAGGGTGGCGCCTTTTTGAAGGACTAATGGTGCTTTTTGAACTCCTTTATTTCTCTTCCTTGCCTATGTTGCTTGATCCCTAATGATTTTGGTGCTCTTATCCTTAGTTGCTCCCAATAGTTGTGTGGAGAAAAATGTATCCCCTGAGGTGTCTCAGGGATTTTTTGATGAGGGAATTCCTCATGCTCTCTTGATGTGCAGTCAGATGCTCTTCTACTGAGCTATGGACCCTTGGGATGAATCTCTCCATCTCCCATGACTTGGAGGTGGAAATTTTTTTTTGTCTTCCCTTTTCTCTTTTTTTGAGGTTTCTCTGGCCTTAGGTGCCATCAATGGTTATGGAAAACCAAAAAAAAAAGCTATGCTTTTACCACACCAAACTTAGAATGTTGCTCGCCCTCGAGCAAAAGAAGAAAGAATAGAAGAAGGAGAAGAAGATATGGAGGAGAGGGAGAGATGTTTGTGTTTCGGCCATGTAGGGTGGGTTTGGGTGGGAAGGATCGATGGATGTGAGTGGTGAAGAGGTGATGGGGAAGAGAGATTGAGGTGATTGGTGAAAAAGAGAGAAGGTGAGTTGAGGTAGTGGTGATCCTGTGGGGTCCACAAATCCTGAGGTGTTAAGAATATTTATCCCTGCACCAATGAGGCGTGTAGAATGCCCTCTGCATGCAATCCTGGCGTTTAACGCCAGATTGGTGCTTGTTTCTGGCGTTAAATGCCAGCTCTAAGCTTGTTCTGGGCGTTCAACGCCCATCTGCAGCATGTTTCTGGTGTTGAACGCCAGCTTTCCTCAGTGTGCAATCCTGGTGTTTGAACGCCAGATTGCTGCATGTTTCTGGCGTTCAACGCCAGATCCATGCTCTGTTCTGGCGTTGAACGCCAGCAAGGTCTTCCTCCAAGGTGTGCTGTTTCTTCTGCTATTTTTGATTCTGTTTTTAATTTTAATATTTTTTTTGTGACTTCACATGATCATGAACCTAATAAAACATAAAAGAACAATAAAATTAGATAAATAAAAATTGGGTTGCCTCCCAATAAGCACTTCTTTAATGTCAATAGCTTTACAGTGAGCTCTCATGGAGCTTCACAGATGTTCAGAGCATTGTTAGGACCTCCCAACACCAAACTTAGAGTTTGAATGTGG
>NC_029772.3:61736130-61805024 GCF_000817695.3 Arachis duranensis | reverse complement strand
AGCAACTTGCTCTCCAGTTACATCTTCATCCTCTTTAGAGGAAGAATAGTCTTCAGAGCTCATGAATGGCAGAAGGAGGTTTAATGGAATCTCTATGGTCTCTATATGAGCCTCAAATTCCTTTGGGTCCTCAATAGGGAGACGTCCCATGAGGTCTTCCTTATTGGGATTCACGTCCTCCCCTTCCTCTCTAGGTTCGGCCATGTTGATTATATCAATGGCCTTGCACTCTCTTTTTGGATTCTCTTCAGTATTGCTTGGGAGAGTACTAGGAGGAGTTTCAGTGATTTTCTTACTCAGCTGGCCTACTTGTGCCTCTAGATTTCTGATGGAGGACCTTATTTCACTCATGAAACTTAAAGTGGCCTTAGACAGATCAGAGACTAAATTTGCTAAGTTAGAGATACTCTGTTCATAATTCTCTGTCTGTTGCTGAGAATATGATGGATAAGTCTTAATATTGCTGAGCCTATTTCTTCTACCATTATTAAAGCCTTGTTTAGGCTTTTGTTGATCCTTCCATGAGAAATTTGGATGATTTCTCCATGATGAATTATAGGTGTTTCCATAAGGTTCACCCATATAATTTACCTCTGCTGTTGCAGGGTTCTCAGGATCATAAGCTTCTTCTTCAGAAGATGCCTCTTTAGTACTGTTGGATGCATTTTGCCATCCATTCAGACTTTGAGAAATCATGTGGACTTGATGAGTCAACATTTTGTTCTGAGCCAATATGGAATTCAGAGCATCAATTTCAAGAACTCCCTTCCTTTGAGGCATCCCATTATTCACGAAATTCCTCTCAGAAGTGTACATGAACTAGGTTATTTGCAACCATGTCAATAAGTTCTTGAGCTTTTGCAGGCGTTTTCTTTAGGTGAATGGATCCACCTGCAGAATGGTCCATTGACATCTTAGATAACTCAGATAGACCATAATAGAATATATCTATCATGGCCCATTCTTGATGCAGGTGGAAACTGTCTCTCAACAAATTTCCTTCGGCAAGTGTACCAAATTTGTCGTCAAGTAAAAACTCACAATAGAGTGAGGTCGAATCCCACAGGGATTGATTGATCAAGCAAATTTAATTAGAAGAATGTTCTAGTTGAGCGAATTCAGAATTTGGGTTGAGATTTGCAGAAAATAAAATGGCGGAAATGTAAATAACAGAAAAAGTAAATGCTAGAATTAAAGGGCTGAAAGTAAATTGCAGAATTGTAAATGGGAATGGGGTGTTTGCTCATGAAAGTAAACACAGAAATTAAAGAGAATGGGTGAGATCAGAATTGGGGTGTTCATTGAGCGCAGGAGATGTTGCAATTCTTCAGATCAAGTTCATTTTCATCTCTTCCTCAATTAATGCACTCATTGATCTCCTTGGCAATCTTAATTGATTGAATTACAATTTCTTGCAATTCAATCTCTCAAATCTTGATCAATAGCCAATTCCTTGGTCAATTGCTCATGAGAAAAGATGAAGTGTGGTCACTGATTATACCACATGCATTTCCCAAATCAAGTATTGAGAGGATTATAGTCACATATCCATCCAAACCCAATTTGGTCCAGCATGAGAAAGCATTTCTAGCTTGATCTCTTCATTCCTCTTTCAAGGCTCAGAAGAGATCCAAGTTTGACTAGCTTCTTTTCCAAGATAACTACCCAATGGGATGAAGATCGAAAGCTTTCAAGTAAAATCAAGAGAAAAGATAGAAGAAGAATAATGAAAACTAGTATTGATCCATCAACTTACAACAGAGCTCCCTAACCCAATGAAAGGGGTTTAGTTGTTCATAGCTCTAGAAAATGAAAACAAAGATGGAGAATACATCATGGAACTAGAAGAGCAGAGTAAAATACAGAGAGTAGTGCTATTTTCCAACTTCCAGAACTCCTTTAAATAATTCAAAGCTACTCCTATATATACTACTCTTCTTAGCTTCTAGATGGCTCTTCAAGTCTTGGGCCTTTGGATCTTGAGTTTGAAGCAGTTCTCTTCTTCATTTGGGCTTGGTTTTACTTGCAGAGAGAAAGTGTGAAGTGGGCAGAGACTTTTGCTCAGGACGTTAGGGGTGTTATCGTTTAGTGAAAGTATGAGTTTGAGAACGTTAGTGACACTCAACATTGTCACTAACGTTCCAATGTACCCCTTTGCGTCACATTAGAACCCACGTTAACTAGGTTAACGTGGCTTCTAACGTGGCCTTGCCAACCTTCGAGAACATTAGTGACACTCAACATTGTCACTAACATTAGTGAAGACTTCAGGTAACTGAGATGGTACAGTGGGGAGATTAGGGGGAATATCTGGGAAGTAAGATGAGATCACTCTATCCCCTGGAGAGAAGTCTTCCGTAGGGATCTTTTTGTTCCTCCACTTCCTTGGTACCTTCTTCCTTGTGTCTTTTGACATTGCCTTGCTCTTGATGACTCCTTCCTCTAAGGTGGTTTTGTTGCTTCCTTCACATATCTCTGGTGGTTTAGGTTCCTCCAGTTTTTCCTTGAGTTGTGACAACTGCCTATTTCCTTGTTCCTCATGCATGGGTTTCCCTAGATGGATTGGGTGTGCTTCAATGCTTGCTTCCTCCTTCAATATCTCATTGTGATCTTTGCTTGGTTCCTTGTGCTCTTGGTCTGCTTCTTGTGAGAGTTTGAAGACATTAAAGCTGAGTCGTTCATCATGGATCCTCAATATTAGCTCCCCTTGCTCCACATCTATGAGTGCTCTGGCTGTAGCTAGGAATGGTCTTCCCAATATGATTGGGTGAGTGTGACTCTCTTCCATGTCCAGAATGACAAAGTCTGTTGGGAGAAAGTATTTCCCAACTTTTAGCAACACATTTTCCACCACTCCTATTGCTTGCTTTTGAGTCTTGTCAGCCAGTCTGATGACCACATCTGTGGGCATTATCTCATTGATCTGTAGCCTCTTTACCAAGGATAATGGCAGTAAATTGATGCTTGTCCCCAAGTCACAGAGTGCTCTATCGGACTTTGTTTCTCCTATGGCACAGGGGATGTGAAAACTCTTTGGGTCTTTTCTTTTTGCAGGCAACTCAGGTTGAATAAGGGCACTACATTCCTTGTTCAACACTATAGTCTGGCCTCCTTTGATTGAGCTTTTCCTGGGAAGAAGTTCCTTCATATACTTGATGAATGAAGGCGTTTGTTGGATGGCCTTGATGAATGGTATGTTCACATGCAGAGATGCAAACAAATCTAGGAACCTTGAGTACATTCTCTTCCCCACAGCACCATTGAGCAGTTGGGGAAATGGTGCATAGAGCTTAAGCAACTCTTGTTGTGAGATTTCTGGTTCTTGGTGATCTCTATCCTCCTCGTCTGTTGAGTTGTCTTCAGGCTGTTTGGAGAATTTGCTTTACTTGTCTTCAGCCTCTTGACCACTTGTAGTGACCATTTTACAATCTTCCTATCTTACTTTCTTTGCTTCGCCTCTTAGGTTTTTCTCCGTGTCACTTGGGAAGCCATCAGTAGGTTTGGGAATCTTCTCAGCTAAGCATCCCACTTGGAATTCCAGCTTCTTGATGGTCTCTCCCTGGTTCTTAATATTGGCTCGCACCTCCTCTTTGAACACCTTATTTTCTTGAATCTCTTGGCATATTCCTTCAAGTAAGATTTCAAGCTTAGAGAGTCTGTCATCAATTGATGGTAGATTGGGATTAGAAGCTTGTCATCAAATGATGGTGGATTGGGAGTAGAGGTGTTATATTTGGTTTTGATATGGGTGTAGAGAAGTGTTGTTGTGGGGGTGTTGATATGTCCTTTGTGTGAATTGTTGATGAGCTGCATTGTTGTTGGAGTTGTAACGTCTCTGGTCTTGGCTTTGATTTTGCTGATTCCCCCACCCAAAGTTTGGGTGGTTCCTCCATCCAGGGTTGTATGTCTTGGAGTATGGATCATGGTTCTGTCTAGGTGAATTCCCAATGTAGTTGGCTTGCTCAAGGTTACCCTCTACTTCTTCTTCAACTCCTTCTTGGGTTGTTGAGGAGGTGGTGATTGCTGCCACTTGGTTCCTCTCCATCTTCTTGGTGAGGTCAGCTAGCTGCTTGGTAATGAGCTTGTTCTGAGCCAGCAGAGCATCTACATTGTTTAGCTCTATCACTCCTCTAGTGTTCCCTCTTTCGGAAGCATAGAAGTAGTCATTCTCAGCTACAGTCTCAATTACATCTATGGCTTCTTCAATGGTCTTCTTCTTGTTCAATGATCCTCCAGAGGAATGGTCTACTGCCTTCTTTGATTCATATGACAAGCCTTCATAGAAGATGTGCAACTGCACCCATTCATTGAACATATTTGGTGGACACCTCCTTGTTAGGTCTTTGAACCTTTCCCAAGCTTCATAAAGTGTCTCCCCATCTTGCTGTCTGAATGTCTGCACTTCAGTTCTCAGCCTATTAATCCTTTGAGGGGGGTAAAACCTTGCCACAAACTTATTCACTACCTCCTCCCAATTTGTCAGGCTTTCTTTTGGGAAGGATTCAAGCCATTTGGATGCCTTGTCCCTGAGTGAAAAAGGGAACAAGAGCAACCTATAGACATCCGGGTGGACTCCATTGGACTTCACTATGTCACAAATCCTCAAGAAGGTGGTCAAGTGTTGATTAGGGTATTCTTGAGCACCTCCTCCAAATGAGCAATTATTCTGCACAAGAGTGATGAGCTGAGATTTTAGCTCGAAATTGTTGGCATGTATGGTGGGCTTCTGAATGCTACTTCCATAGTTGCCTGGGTTTGGATTGATGTAAGAGCCTAACACTCTTCTATCCTCCCTAGCATGATTTGATCTACCTCCTCCCCCATGGTTATTAGCCTCTTCTTCATGTTGGTTTTCCATGTTGCCTTCCATGTTTAGTTTAAAGTGTTCCTCTTCCTCTTCAACACCGATTGCACGTTTTTCTCTTGCTTCCCTCCTTAATCTAAGGAGGGTCCTCTCTGGTTCAGAATCGAAGGAAGTTGAAGCCCCACTTCTTCTCCCTGTCATACAACCAACAAGTACAAGCAAGTAACAATATGTGCAGATAGTATTGCTGTCAGAATTACTGTTAGTTGAGAGTGATGCAATATATCAAATAGTTAGTGGGTTAGCAAACTGAATGGTAAATAACAAAGAACACGAAAGAGTAGAGGGGGAAGGGGAGAGGTTAACTAAGACAGAAAGAAAATTACTCAAACAGAAAATTAAATCAACAAAATAAAAATGCTCAATCTAGTGATCTCCTAATTTAATCATTGTTGATGCACAATCAATCCCCGGCAACGACGCCAAAAACTTGATGCAGGTGGAAACTATCTCTCAACAAATTTCCTTCGGTAAGTGTACCGAATTTGTCGTCAAGTAAAAACTCACAATAGAGTGAGGTCAAATCCCACAGGGATTGATTGATCAAGCAACTTTAATTAAAAGAATGTTCTAGTTGAGCGAATTCAGAATTTGGGTTGAGATTTGCAGAAAAGTTGAAAGTAAATGACTGAAAGTAAATTGCATAATTGTAAATGGGAATTGGGTGTTTGCTCATGAAAGTAAACGCAGAAATTAAAGAGAATGGGTGAGATCAGAATTGGGGAGTTCATTGGGCGCAGGAGATGTTGCAATTCTCCGGATCAAGTTCATTTTCATCTCTTCCTCAATCAATACACTCATTAATCTCCTTGGCAATCTTAATTGATTGAATTACAATTTCTTGCAATTCAATCTCTCAAATCTTGATCAATAGCCAATTCCTTGGTCAATTGCTCATGAGAAAAGATGAAGTGTGGTCACTGATTATACCACATGCATTTCTCAAATCAAGTATTGAGAGGATTATAGTCACATATCCATCCAAACCCAATTTGGTCCAGCATGAGAAAGCATTTCTAGCTTGATTTCTTCATTCCTCTTTCAATGCTCAGAAGAGATCCAAGTTTGACTAGCTTCTTTTCCAAGATAACTACCCAATGGGATGAAGATCGAAAGCTTTCAAGTAAAATCAAGAGAAAAGATAGAAGAAGAATAATGAAAACTAGTATTGATCCATCAACTTACAACAGAGCTCCCTAACCCAATGAAAGGGGTTTAGTTGTTCACAGCTCTAGAAAATGAAAACAAAGATGGAGAATACATCATGGAACTAGAAGAGCAGAGTAAAATACAGAGAGTAGTGCTATTTTCCAACTTCTAGAACTCCTTTAAATAATTCAAAGCTACTCCTATATATACTACTCTTCTCAGCTTCTAGTTGGCTCTTCAAGTCTTGGGCCTTTGGATCTTGAGTTTGAAGCAGTTCTTTTCTTCATTTGGGCTTGGTTTTACTTGCAGAGAGAAAGTGTGAAGTGGGCAGAAACTTTTGCTCAGGACGTTAGGGGTGTTATCGTTTAGTGAAAGTATGAGTTCGAGAACGTTAGTGACACTCAACATTGTCACTAACGTTCCAACGTACCCCTTTGCCTCACGTTAGAGCCCACGTTAACTAGGTTAACGTGGCTTCTAACGTGGCCTTGCCAACCTTCGAGAACGTTAGTGACACTCAACATTGTCACTAACGTTCTAGTGTGCCCCTATGTCTCACGTTAGAGTCCCACGTTAACTAGGTTAACGTGCCTTCTAACGTGGCCATTCTTAGCCATCCCCAACATTAGTGACAATGTTGAGTGTCACCAACGTTGGCTCATCTTTCACTCATCAACTAGCTTCCTCGTTAACTAAGTTAACGTGAAAGTTAACGTGGCTCCTTGGGGGGTTTTGTGGGTGCTTCCAACATTAGTGACAATGTTGGGTATCACTAACGTTGTCGACCTCCCTTGCCTCTTACGTTAGCTCCCACGTTAACCAAGTTAAAGTGGGAGTTAACGTGGTACATTGCACCTTAGGCCAACGTTAGTGACAATGATGAGTGTCACTAACGTTGGCTTCCTTCCCCCTTTTAACGTTAGAGGCCACATTAACTAAGTTAACGTGGACTCTAACGTGGCCATTTATGATCATTGGCCAATGTTAGTGATAATGTTAAGTGTCACTAACGTTGGCTCAAAGTCCCTTCTTCACGTTAGAGTTCATGTTAACTTAGTTAACGTGACTCTTAACGTGGGCAATGACAGCTTCGAGAGCGTTATTGGCAATCACTTTTCTCATTAACTTTGTAAGTTACCTCCCATTCCACGTTAGTGGTGACGTTAATTAGATTAACGTGACTGCTAAGTGGTTCTTCCTTGCTTCCTTTGGTCCTGAAATCAAGCAATAGAGTGCATCAAAGTTCTAGTCCAAGTCATGGGTAATGCAACATACAATTTGTTATTAAACTCATGCAAAATCCTCATGAAATCATGTAATATTCACAATGTATGCTTGAATCAAGGTGTAAGTGAATAACTACCCAAAACTAGCTTATTTCCTAAGGAAATGCATGAAACTACCTTAAAAACAATAAAGAAAAGGTCAGTAAAACTGGCCAAGATGCCCTGGCATCAATTCTAAAAATATGTCAGAAGGACATCTTTTGGTCATCTGTTTGTATCTTTCCCAAGCTTCATAGAGGGATTCACCTTCTTTTTGTTTGAAGGTTTGAACATCCACTCTAAGCTTGCTCAGCTTTTGAGGAGGAATGAACTTAGCCAAGAAGGCCGTGACCAGCTTATCCCAGGAGTCCAAGCTATCTTTAGGTTGAGAGTTCAACCATGCTCTAGCTCTATCTCTTACAGCAAAAGGGAAAAGTATGAGCCTGTAGACTTCAGGATCTACTCCATTAGTCTTAACAGTCTCATAGACCTGCAAGAACTCAGTTAAGAACTGGTAAGGATCTTCTGATGGAAGTCCATGAAACTTGCAGTTCTGTTGCATTAGAGCAACTAATTGAGGTTTCAACTCAAAATTGTTTCCTCCTATGGTAGGAATTGAGATGCTTCTTCCATCAAACTTAGAAGTAGGTGTAGTATAATCACCAAGCATCCTTCTTGCATTATTGTTGTTGGGTTCGGCTGCCATTTCCTTTTCTTGTTCGAAAATTTTAGCAAGGTTGTCTCTGGATTGTTGTAATTTAGCTTCTCTTAGTTTCCTCTTCAGAGTCCTTTCAGGTTCTGGATCAGCTTCAACAAGAATGCCTTTTTCCTTATTCCTGCTCATATGAAAGAGAAGATAACATAAAAAGAAGAGAAATCCTCTATGTCACAGTAAAGAGGTTCCTTATTATTAGTATATGAAGAAGGGAATAAAGAAAGGAGAATCTAAACACAAGGGTAAGGATAGGGGCAGTGATTTGAGATGAAGAGAGGTGAAGAGAGGTGTTAGTGAATGAATAAATAAATAAGAAAAGATGAGAGAGGGAGAAATTTTTGAAATTAAATTTTGAAAAGGAGTTAAATGATTTTCGAAAATAAAGATAAGAAATGAAATTAAAATTAAAATTTAAAACAATTAATTAAATAAAAAGAATTTTTGAAAAGGAGGGAGGTATTTTCAAAATTTAGAGAGAGAAAAATTGTTAGGTGGTTTTGAAAAAAGATAAGAAACAAACAAAAAGTTAAATAGCTAGTTGAAAAAGATTTGAACATCAAATTTTGAAAAGATAAGAAGATAAGAAGATAAGAAGTTAGAAAATATATTTTAAAATCAAATTTTTTAAAAAAAGATAAAATTTTGAAAATGATATGATATAAAAGATAAGATAAAAAGATATGATTAAAAAGATATGGTTAGAAAAGATTTAATTTTTAAAATTAAAATTGATTACTTAACTAACAAGAAACTACAAGATATGATTCTAGAATTCAAAGATTGAACTTTTCTTAACAAGAAAGTAACAAACTTCAAATTTTTTAATCAATCACATTAATTGTTAGTAAATTTTCGAAAATTTTGAAATAAAATTAAGAAAAAGATTTTTGAAAAATTAAAAAAATCGAAAATAAATAAAAAAATGAAAAAGAATTTTGTTCATACCCCGGGTCAAGCTATCCGACCTGGGATGATTCGAGATAAAGCGACCAAACCTCTTCAGGTCAGACTATCCGACCTCTTTTCAAAGAGCTCAGCCAAACCGACAGGAGAGCCCAGTTAAGGGCCCAAATAGAGGAATACGACCCGAATGCTAAAGCAGCCCAAGCCTATAGGATAAAGGCGGTTCTGTTGAAAATACGCTGACCTTAACTCAAAGATAAAGATAAGATAAGATAACTAACTTATCTTATCTTAAAAGGTCACATCTCACCACTATAAAAACACTGGAGCACCCAGGTATAACTCATACTCTGATTATACACAATACCTACTTAATACCCTTGCTAACTTAAGTATCGAAGTCCCTTGCAGGTACCCCCCACCCTCCGGGGACGAAGGATCAACACCATCACCAAGTCCAACAAGTCGGACACACCAGCTCCGGCCGCTACACACCAGCCGGACACGTCGGCTCCGACCAGCACAGAAGATCTCGTCCAAGATCGACCTACAGTTTCAAGTAACCCTCGGAACAAATTTATTTTCGAAAAAGAATTTGAAATGATAAGATTTTTAAATTTGAAATTTTGACTTGACTAACAAGAAATAACTAATTTTAAAAATTTTTGATTAAGTCATCCCAAAATTTCAAAATTTATGAGAAAAACAATGAAAAGATATTTTTTTGATTTTTGAAATTTTAATTATGAGAGAGAAAAACATAAAAGATGACTCACAACATGAAAATTATGAATCAAAACACATAATGCATGCAAGAACACTATGAATGTCAAGATGAACACCAAGAACATTTTGAAGATCATGATGAACATCAAGAATATATTTTTGAAAAATTTTTGATGCAAAGAAACCATGCAAGACACCAAACATAGAAATCTTTAATGCTTATACAATATGAATGCAAAGATGCACATGAAAAACAATAAAAGACACAAAGCAAGAAAACATCAAGATCAAACAAGAAGACTTACCAAGAACAACTTGAAGATCATGAAGAACACTATGAATGCATGAATTTTCGAAAATTGTAAGAACAATATGAATATGCAATTGACACCAAACTTAAAACATGACACAAGACTCAAACAAAAAAACACAAAAATATTTTTGATTTTTATAATTTTATGATTTTTTTTGGATTTTCTTTTAATTAATTTTTTTCGAAAAACATATATAGAACAAAAAAAAGAAAAAAAGAAATCCAAAATTTTTAATAAGAATTCCAGGAATCTTTCAATATTAGCCTAAAGCTCCAATCCAAGGGTTGGGCATGGCTTAATAGCCAGCCAGCTTTAGAAGATATAAACCAGGCATGTAACAACTGATATTCCAATTAACTTACCTCTATGCTGATGGTTTTGAAGCCTCAATCTAATTGAGTTAGACATGGCTTTACAGCCAGCCAAGCTTCAACATACTTTATGAAACACTAGAATTCATTCTTAAAAATTTTGAATAATTTTTCGAAAACAAAGAAAAAAATTTTGAAAAATATTTTTGAAAACTTTATGAAAAGAAAAAATAAAAAGAAAATTACCTAATCTGAGCAACAAGACGAACCGTCAGGTGTCCATACTCGAACAATCCCCGGCAACGGCGCCAAAAACTTGGTGGACGAAATTGTGATCATCAACAATGGCGCCAAAAACTTGGTAGCGCTCTCAAACGTGAATCACACTTAGTCATAACTCCGCACAACTAACCAGCAAGTGCACTGGGTCGTCGAAGTAATACCTTACGTGAGTAAAGGTCGATCCCACGGAGATTGTTGGTATGAAGCAAGCTATGGTCATCTTGTAAATCTCAGTTTGGCGGATAATAAATGTTATGGAGTTTTCAAATAGTAAATAAATAAAACAGAAAATAAAGATAGAGTTATGTAATTCAATGGTGGGAATTTCATATAAGTGCATGGAGGTGCTGTGTTCATTCTGAATCTCTGCTTTCCTACTGCCTTCCTTCAATCCTTCTTACTCCTTTCCGTGGCAAGCTGTATGTAGGGCATCACCGTTGTCAATGGCTACATCCCATTCTCTCAGTGAAAATGGTCCAAATGCTCTGTCACAGCACGGCTAATCATCTATCGGTTCTCGATCATGTTGGAATAGAATCCCTTGATTCTTTTGTGTTTGTCATCACGCCTAACAATCGTGAGTTTGAAGCTCGTCACAGTCATTCAATCCCAAAATCCTACTCGGAATACCACAGACAAGGTTAAAATTTCTGGATTCCCATGAATGCCGCCATCAATTCTAGCTTATACCACGAAGATTCTGATTAAGGAATCCACGAGATATGCGCCCGGTCTAAGGTAGAATGGAAGTGGTTGTCAGTCACGTGTTCATAGGTGAGAATGATGATGAGTGTCACGGATCATCACATTCATCATGTTGAAGTACAACGAATATCTTAGAATAAGAACAAGCGGAATTGAATAGAAAATAGTAGTAATTGCATTGAAACTTGAGGTACAGCAGAGCTCCACACCCTTAATCTATGGTGTGTAGAAACTCCACTGTTAAAATTACATAAGTGATGAAGGTTCAGGCATGGGTGAATGGCCAGCCCCCAAAACGTGATCAATAGTCTCCTAAGATGAATAATAAAATAAAACAGAGGCCAAAGATATCTAATACAATAGTAAAAAGTCCTATTTATACTAGACTAGCTACTAATTGATACATAAATCCACTTCTGGGGCCCACTTGGTGTGTTCTTGGGCTGATCTTGAACTTTACACGAGCTGAGGCTTATCTTGGAGTTGAACGCCAAGTTGTAACGTGTTTTTGGCGTTCAACTCTGGTTCGTGACATGTTTCTGGCGTTTGACTCCAGAATGCAGCATGGAACTGGCATTGAGCGCTAGTTTACGTCATCTAATCACGAATAAAGTATGGACTATTATATATTGTTGGAAAGCTCTGGATGTCTAATTTCCTACGCCGTTGAGGGTGCACCATTTGAAGTTCTGTAGCTCTAGAAAATCCTTTTCGAGTGCAGGGAGTTCAGAATCCAACAGCATCAGCAGTTCTTTGTCAGCCTTTTATCAGAGTTTTGCTTAGGTCCCTCAATTTCAGCCAGAAATTACCTGAAATCATAGAAAAACACACAAACTCATAGTAAAGTCTAGAAATGTGAATTTAGCATAAAAACTAATGAAAACATCCCAAAAAGTAGCTAGATTATACTAAAAACTATCTAAAAACAATGCCAAAAAGCATATAAATTATCCGCTCATCAGTTACTGAGTTTCTCACTAAATTTTTCCCACCAAAGAAGCTGACTAAGCTTAAGGTGGAGGTTCAGACCTTCAGACAGAAGGATGGTGAAACTCTGTATGAAGCTTGGGAGAGATATAAGCTACTGACTAGGCAATGTCCTCTGGACATGTTCTCCAAATGGACTCAACTAGACATCTTTTATGAAGGCTTGGGTGAAATCCAAAATGTGCTTAGATAATTCTGTAGGAGGATCATTGCACAAGAAGAAGACACCAGAGGAGACTATTGAGCTTATAGAATTGGTTGCTAGCAACCAGTATTTATACTCATCTAATAGGAATCCTGTGAACTCTGAAACCCCTCAGAAGAGAGGCGTGTTGGAAGTAGAAGCTGTTAATGCTCTTCTTGCTCAGAATAAGCTGATGTCTCAGCAAATAAATATACTTACTCAACAGATGGGTGGCATGCAAGTCTCAGCTATCAACACCCAAAATCCACCACAGGAAGTCTCCTATGACATGGTAGGTAACTTTATGCAAAATGATAATTATGATTATGCTCAACCCTCTTCTGAACAGGTGAATTACATGGGGAGTGGTCCTAGAAATCCCAACAATGATCCATATTCTAAGACATACAATCAGCGGTAGAGGAATCACCCAAATTTTGGATGGAGGGACCAACCTCAGAGACATCAGAACTTCAACAACAGTTCTCAGGGCGGTGTCCAGCAGAACAATGATTTGGAAGTAGTATTGACAGGTTTTAGACAGGAAACCAGAGCGTCCATCAAGAACCTGGAGATTCAAATGGGTCAAATAGCCACCAGAGTTAATGAAATTGATCAGAGGACCACTAATAGCCTTCCTAGTAACACAATTCCAAATCCAAGAGAGGAATGCAAGGCTATCACCTTGATAAGTGGACAAGTGGTAAGTACGAAAGCACAAGTTATGCAGGAGACCAGAGCCTCCATTAGAAATTTAAAGGTGATAGTGGGCCAACTGAGCAAGCAAATACTTGAGAGGTCTGCAAGTAATTTCAAGGTGATACAGTGGTGAACTAGGAGAAGATTGCAAGGTTATTCAATTGAGAAGTGGTAAAGTAGCTGGCTAATGAGCGGATATTTTATACACTTTTTGGGGGTGTTTTAATATAGTTTTAGTAGGATCTAGCTACGTTTTAGTATATTTTTATTAGTTTTAATGCAAAAATCACATTTCTAGACTTTACTATGACATTGTGTGTTTTTCTGTGATTTCAGGTATTTTCTGGCTGAAATTGAGGGACCTGAGTAAAAATCTGATCGAGAGGTTGATAAAGGACTGTTGATGCTATTGGATTCTGACCTCCCTACACTCGAAGTGGAATTTTGGAGCTACAAAAATCCCAATGGCGTGCTCTCAATTGAGTTGGAAAGTAGACATCCAGGTCTTTTCAACAATATATAATAGTCCATACTTTGCCCAAGTTTAGACGATGCAAACTGGCGTTTAACGCCAGCTTTCTGCCCTATTCTGGTGTCAAACGCCAGAAACAAGTTGCAAAGTAGAGTTAAACGCCAAAAACAGGTTACAAACTAGCGTTTAACTCCAAGAATAGCCTATGCACGTGAAAGCTTCAATGCTCATCCCCAGCACACACCAAGTGGGCCCCATAAGTGGATTTCTGCACTATCTATCTTAGTTTACTCATTTTCTTTAAACCTAGGTTACTAGCTGCGTATAAAAACTACTTTTAGAGATTTATTTTGTACCTCATAACATTTTTACATCTGAATTTTTATCTTTGACAGCATGAGTCTCTAAACCCCATGGTTGAAGGTGAGGAGCTCTGCAGCGTCTCGATGAATTAATGCAAGTATTTCTATTTTCTATTCAATCTCGCTTGTTTCTATTCTAAGATGTTCATTCGTACTTCAACATGATGAATGTGATGATCCGTGACACTCATCACCATTTTCAACCTATGAACGTGTGCCTGACAACCACTTTCGTTCTACCTTCGATTGAATGGATGTCTCTTGGG
Organism: Arachis duranensis; assembly: GCF_000817695.3. Lineage (NCBI taxonomy): Eukaryota > Viridiplantae > Streptophyta > Magnoliopsida > Fabales > Fabaceae > Arachis > Arachis duranensis. Next base: position 61,790,820 of record NC_029772.3, on the reverse strand, counting down.
TTTCTGGCTCACGAGTTTGACTGCATCTCCTGACAACAGAGCATTCAATCCGTGAGTCCAGAGTCTTCGTGGTATAAGCTAGAATTAATTGGCAGCATTCCTGAGATCCAGAAAGTCTAAACCTTGTATGTGGTATTCCGAGAAGGATCCGAAAAGGGATGACTGTGACGAGCTTCAAACTCATGAACGTGGGCGTAGTGACAGACACAAAAGGATCACTGGATCCTATTCCAACACAAGTGAGAACCAACAGATGATTAGCCATGTACATGGACGCTTTTCACTGAGACGACGGCTGGTAACCATTGACAACGGTGATCCACCAACATACAGCTTGCCATGGAAGGAGACTTGCGTGCGTGAAGAAGAAGACAGTAGGAAAGCAGAAATTCAAAGGACACAGCATCTCCAAAACTCCAACCCATTCTCCATTACTTTGTAACAAGTATCACTACAAGAAAAATACCCATTCTGCCACACGTTTTTTAAACTACATTACAATTGTGGCATCATTTAAAAAGTGTAGCCGTAGGTATTATAGAAATCACTTATAAAGCGTAGCCGTATGTTAATATCTATGGGTTCATTTTTCGTATCTAAGGAAACACTTTTAGAGGTTAACCTATTTGTTAAGTTTTGGGTGCACTTAAAAAATGATGCCTAATGTATGCATGGCCAAATCCTAACAACACTTTGTAAATTTTTTATTCCAATTTCAATTCCCTCCAAAAGCACACACGAACCCTTTCTCCCGCAACAACTAAACCTCACAAGTAACACCTTCAATTCGAAAAGTGAGACCCTCACCTTCGCTAACCTTTCGCGCACAACAACCCTCACCTTTGCCATTCTCACCTTTCAACACTCATCACATTCTCATCACCTTACCCTTCTCACCGTCGCCGTTGACTGTAAAGGGAAATTTTTTTCACCTTTTCACTAAATCAGAAACGATGTCATATCTCCCTTCGTCTCTCTTCTCTATTCTCTCTCGTCACTCTCTTCTCTGTTCTCTCGTCGCTCTCACCTCTCGTCTCCAGTCTCTAGCTCATTTTTCTCTCGGTCTTGCGCGCGCACTCACTGTCTCAGACTCAAGCTTGTCGTTGCGGTTTGTGTTGTCACCATGTCGCACTCAGTTGCCACCTTCCCTGCGCTCACTTCGCCGGTGGCATAAGAAGACGGAACCAGCATCTTGTCCCTCAGGTGGCGGTCGTCTTCGTCTTCTTTTTTCGGCCATTAATTCAGTTGGTCAGCTTTCTTCACCGTCGATCCTAGGTGAGTTTCCTTCGGCCCTATTCTTTTAATGTAGAAGGTGTGTGTGGCTGTGCTGATGATGATGAACAACAATGGCTAGTGGTATGTATCAATTTTCAGTTGGTTCTGTGAAATTTGAGAAGTTTAGGGTTTCGATTTAGGGGTTTTTATTTGGGCCACTAGGAATTAGGGGGTTTTAGCTTCAGAACGGTGGTATGTATTAATTTTCAGTTGATTCTATAAAATTGGAGAGGTTTGGGGTTCTGATTTAGGGTTTTTATTTGGGGATTTTAGCGACTGGATATGCCACTAGAAATTGGGGATTTAACTTCAAAACGATCCACCTGAATCACATTTTCTTGCAGGATCAATGGCAAGCAATAGGCTTTCATTTTCTCTCGGTGTCATCGGAAAAGAGGAAAAACTATTAGTAAGTGTAGCTTCTGCTAAATGCATCCATTCGTTCATTCATCTTCATCTTTTTCATTCCTATTACTGAATGCATAGTGACTGAACCAAAAAGGAAAAATGAATGTTGCTCTGTGTGCGTCCGTGCTTTAAATGTAATTCCTGCACCTAAGCCAAATTGCAACCTGTTTTGTACATTTTTGTTAATATGCTTTGTTGTAAGATCATAAAGCTAACTATAAAGGTAACTATATGGACTCAACTTATAAAGGTAACTATCTGGACTCAACGTAACTATGCTTGGTGAGCTATGTTACATGAGTTTCTATTACATTTCTCTTGGGATAATGGTGTATTGATGGAAATTTTTTCTTCTCTGTACTTGTGAATTAGGCCTTTATTTCTTATGAACCTTCAAATGTTATCCAAATATGCCCAAAGTTTCTTCTGTTATTTCTAAATATTGGATGCATGTCTCATTGGCAATGTGATATTGGTTTCCTTATGTTTTCTCCTGCCTTTAGTCACCCCTTTTGCATACAGGACCAGGCTTCTGATGTTGGTGTGCTTCTTGCCGATGCTGATGGGATCTTCTACTCAATCAAGGTCTGTTTTTAGTAACCATTGGTAGAATATGCTTATAGCAAGGTTTTGCATAATTATGGTGGTGTCTTTGGACATTTTGATCTGAGAATTAATATATTTGTTTTACCATGAGTTGCATCAATTGTTGCTGCTGCAATGTCACATGTATAGTTCAGTTGAATAAAGTGTTGTGCATGCTCTGTTCTGTTGTAAATTAAATAGGAAGAAGAATAAATTAATATTATTGATATTGTTATGTTTATAATTCTAGAGGTTATATGTCTCTAGAACAGATGAACTTAAATTTATCAATTGTCAATCATGTGCATTATTGTTATGAAAATATTGTGCTGATTTCGATTATCTTTAAATGGGAACAACTGCAATTGAGATAAGCCCAATTCTATCTAATCTGATTTTGAACTTTTCATGAGACAGTGGACACTATTTTCGAATGCTTATCAATTTCCCCCTTGATGGGTCAATTACCCTCCTCTTCCAAAAATATAGCTTTGCCATTTCTTTTAGATTAGTAAATTACCCCCTCTCCTATTTTCAATGGGTCAGAATCATAAACAAATAAATAGCAATAAAAAGTGTTATCTATCTCCCCTCCTTGCTACTTTGCTAGTAATTATACACCAATCAGAATTTTTTGCCTTGTTAAATTAATTTTTGCCTAGTAATTTTAGATCATTATAAATATATATTGGTCTCATGCTTATTTTCAATTGTGTTTTTTATTCTCTTCTGATTGATGAAAAAGGTTGGTTTTTGCTTGTAGCCATAATGCAAGTTCTTCATCATCTTTAGCAGCTGTATACCTGTATTCTTCCTCAACTCTTTTCCCGGTTATGAACATATTACAAGTGTTAGTTCTATCAAGGACAAGAACCTCTATTATTGACTTCACTTGATGTGTTCATTTTCGTTGTGTATCCATTCATTCCACTTGCTTTTTCTTTTTCTTTATCTGGAATAGGCGGGTGCAAATAACAATCTACTTGTAAAGGATCACACTCACAATTTTGTAAACAAAGAAGAGGGGGTCAAATTGGAGGTATATTTTGGGCTGTAATACTGAGTTTTGTTCTTGTTGATTATTCTCTTCTTACTTTCCCTCTTACTCCAATTGCACTACACCTTACGAAAAGATAATAGTTACATGACACATTATTCATAACTTAGTTTTTCAATGCAGAACTAGATTTTCGCTTCCCAATGGGAGCGCCATTGCGTGGGATAAACTCTTTTTTATCCACAAATCAGCTTAAGGTAATCCCATTTTGAACTTTATTCTATTTTATTTTATTTGGTGTTAAGATTGCATGACTATAGTATTATTCAGAAACCTCCTCTCAATATGGTATTTGTACCCAAAGTAAAAAGAAAAAAACATTCTTCATATTCCTCAGTAGGACTCACTGCATTTAACTATTTGTTTTTTATTTATGAATAGACTTATGATAAGGCTAGAAATGTTGTGGCTCTTGCACTGAGTCCAGTTGTCAAAGCTCTTATTAATTCATAAATCATAAGCTTTATTCAGAAAATGATGAAATGCTTTCTAAGTGCTTGCTATATCATTTGGGACTTTCTAACTCTAATGACTTAATGAGCACATAAAAAAAAACATGTAGTCTTGATTATTCAATTAACTTTTGAAGCTGTTCTAGGCATATGTGTTAGGCTGTTAGCATTTAACAGTTTCTGTACTAATAACAACAATAAATTTTACAAAATTAACCTAATAACACTCACTAATTGTTATTAAAAAACATTGGTGTCTATTGCTTCTTGAATTGTTTATCTTAGTGCTATTCAGCTTCTTTTAGACAGCTAGAACTTACTCAAAAGTTAACGTGAATGAGCACCTATTAAGTTGTTTATCGAAATAGATAATTTATATTAAATTAATGGCAGAGATGCTGCTTTATTGCAACCAAATTGACATAGAAAATATGTATTTTTGTAGTATATTTTAGTGGGCTATGTTCGGATATACATGTTGGTGATGATTGTTAATATTGGTTTAGTTGAACTTAGACTATAAACTAGTTATCTACTTGCATAATTTCTAAATAAAAATTGTCATATAAACAATGGTTTGAGTGTTTAAATATTTAAGTATTAGATTTTGATATCATTATGAATAAAAATTATATATTTTGTTTCTGAATATCACTTGTGGCAATGGCTTCTCAGCTTTCCGAGGCAAAGGAATGAGAACGGGCCTTTATGAATAGGGGACACTGGAAGCCTGGAATCAGTTGCGCTCAATGGGAGATGCCAGGAATTTGCTTCAATACATGTTCAATTCGGTCATGCTAGGTGCTCTATTTGACATCAACAGTTTTTTTCTGTTATCAGAAGATTAATGACTTTTTTTTAGAAGATAGTTACGTAGAATACAATATTTTGGTTTTTCCTAATTTATTAGTAGTAAACTCTAAGTGGTCTCATGCATATTTTGATATGAATATGCTTATTCTAGTGTGAGATGTATGAATACTCAAAATTATGATCATTCTAATATTTTTGATTTATTATATAAATATATTTTATTTCAGGATAATATTTATTATTTAAAGATTATTGTATGGTATTATTATGTATTTATTTTTATTTTATAATAATTAACTAATTTAATTAAAAATACAGAATTATATATATATTCCCAAATATTAGGTTTTAGATAAAAAGATTATTAGAAATTTCTATTTATATATATTAACAGAAATTAAGAAAAAGAAGGGACAAAAGGCTATACTTATATAGAATAGCTATAGGTATACTATTTGCTACGTTTATGGAACCTAAGGCTACGCTCTATAGGTGATGCAGTAGCATTGAAAAGTGTAGCCTATTCTGGTAAAATGGAAGTTGAAAAGTGTAGCCTTTGGTCCTAGACAGCATCACTTTAAAAGCGTACCCTATTCCCAAATGCCAAAAGCGTAGCCCTTGGTGCAGAAAAGCGTAGCCTTTGAGAATAGGCAACGGCCGAATAGGAATCACCTGAGAAAGCGTAGCCGTAGCCCAAAAAGCGTAGCCGTAGCCTAAGGCATCATTTTTTTTCACTTTTTGCTACACTTTTCAAGTGTACTTGAATGGGTGTTTTTCTTGTAGTGTATTCATTTCATGCTCTTTCACTTTTTACAATTAAAATTAAAGAACCATATTGATATCCTGACTAAGAATAATAAGATAACCATAGCTTGCTTCAAGCTGGCAATCTCCGTGGGATCGACCCTTACACACGTAAGGTATTACTTGGACGACCCAGTGCACTTGCTGGTTAGTTGTGCGGAATTACATAGTGTGAGTGTAATTTTTTGCACCAAGTTTTTGGCGCCATTGCCGGGGATTGTTCGAGTTTGAACAACTGACGGTTTATCTTGTTACTTAGATTAGGAAAAATTTGTCTTTTTGGTTTAGAGTCACTAGGATTGCATCTTTTATTATTCCTTTTAAAATCTTTCAAAACTATTATTTTTCTTCATTAGTTTTTAATTTTTCTTTGAGTCTTTTGTTTGAGTTTAGTTTCATATCTTAAGTTTGGTGTTAATTGCATGTTTTTATTTTCCTTTAAATTTTCGAGTTTGTGTTCATTGTTCTTCCTTGATCCTCAAGTTGTTCTTGCTATTTTTCTTGTTTGATCTTTAGTTTGTCTTGTTTTGTGTCTTTTCTTGTTTTTCTTGTGCATTTTCAAATTTTCAGTTTTCAATATATATATACAAAAATACCTTTTTAAAATACATTAAATTTATAGCTCAGTTGGCTAGAGCATTGTGCTTGTGTTCTTGGTAATTGGGTATCTTCCTTTTAAAAAATTTTCAAAAATAATTTTTCTTTGATTAAATCTTGTGCCAAATTTTAAGTTTGGTGTTCTCGTGTTAATTTTTCTTTAGTTTTTGAAAATTTTATTTTGGTTTTCTACAAAATTTAAGTTTGGTGTTCTTTCTTTTGTTCTTTTTGTTCTTGTGAGTCTTCAAGGTGTTCTTGAGTCTTCTTTGTGTTTTGATCTTAAAATTTTTAAGTTTAGTGTGCCTTGGTGTTTTCCCTCCAAAATTTTTGAAAACAAGGAGCATTGGATCTAAAAATTTTAAGTCTGGTGTCTTTTGTGTGTTTTTCTCTTTCATAGTAAAATTCAAAAATAAAAAATATCTTTTCCTTTAATTTCTCATAATTTTCAAATCCCTTGGGTTGATTTGGTCAAAATTTTTCAAATCATATCCTTTTAAGATTTTTTTTTTTAAAATTCATATCTTTTTCAAAAACATCCTAACCACTTTCTCTCTCCTCACTTTTTTTTGAAAATACTCATAAGATATTTTTAAATCTTTTTTTTTATTTAATTTATTTTTTTATTTTATTTTATTTTTTCGAAAAAAGAATTTTTTAAATAAAATAAATAAACTAAATCCACATCATCTCCCTTTCTCCATCATGGACCTAAGTGGAAATGAACAGTCCAGAAGGACTCTGGGATCATATGCTAATCCCACTATTGCTTTATATGGGAGTAGTATCTGTATACCCTCCATCAAAGTCAGTAGTTTTGAGTTGAATCCTCAGCTCATTATCATGGTGCAGCAAAATTGCCAGTATTTCGGTCTTCCACAAGAAGAACCAACTGAGTTTATGGCATAGTTCTTACAGATTACTAACACAGTACATGATAAGGAAGTAGATCAGGATGTCTACAGATTATTATTGTTTCTATTTTCTGTAAATCAAGCTAAGAGGTGGTTAAATAACCAACCTAAATATAGCATAAGAACATGGAAATAGTTATCAGACAAATTCCTGAATCAATATTTCCCTCCTAAGAGGATGACACAGCTAAGGCTGGACATCCAAGGCTTTAAACAAGAGGATAATGAATCCTTTTACAACACCTGGGAGAGGTACAGAGAGATGTTAAGGAAATGCCACTCTGAAATATTTTTAGAATGGGTGCAGTTAGACATCTTCTACTACGGGCTTACAGCAAAAGCTCAGATATCTCTAGACCATTTAGCTGGTGGATCTATACACATGAGAAAAACAATTGAAGAGGCTCAAGAGCTCATTGATAGAGTTGCTAGAAATCAACATCTGTACTTAAGTAGTGAGTCCTCTATAAAAGAAGAGGCTAAGGCAGTGTCCACTGAACGTAGTCCTCTAGAACAAGTTGTTGAAATCAATCAGCATTTATGTTATCTGATAGAACAGTTAGCATAATTTAAAGAGATGTTACAAGACACTAAGGATGCTAATAGGAACATGGAAGCACAACTTGACCAGACAAGACAACAGCTATCAAAACAGATAACATAAGAGTGCCAAGCAGTTCAATTAAGGAGTAGAAAAATATTGAATATCTCAGCTCAAAGTAGCAGAAAACCAAGAAAAGAACAGATGATAGAGGATGAGCAGACTGCTACCCAAAATCCCTTTGAGGACAGTAAGAGCCCAGAGAGGAATGATTCTGGCGTTCAAACACCAGAAAAGGGTGAAAACTGGCGTTAAACGCCCAGTGGACGCCCAGTTCTGGCGTTCAAATGCCAGAAAAGGGAGAAAAAGTGGTGTTAAATGCCCAACCCATGTTCAGTTCTGGCATTCAAACGCTAGAAAAGGGAGGAAATCTGGCGTTAAACGCCAATCCAGCCCCCAATCCTGGCGTTTAAATGCTTATGAGGGATCAAACACTTGCAAGTACTGATAATAACTCCCTCAAGAAGGCTTCTCAACCTACCTCTGTAAGAAATAAACCTACAGCAACCAAGGTTGAAGAATACAAAGCCAAAATACCTTATCCTCAGAAACTCCGCCAAGCGAAATAGGATAAATAATTTGTCCGCTTTGCAGACTATCTCAGGACTCTTGAAATCAAGATTCCATTAGCAGAGGCACTTGAGCAAATACCCTCTTATGCTAAGTTCATGAAAGAGATCTTAAGTCATAAGAAGGATTGGAGTGAAACTAAAAAAGTTCTCCTCACTGAAAAATGCAGTGCAATCATTTTAAAGAGCTTACCAGAGAAGCTTAAGGATCCTGGCAGCTTTATGATACCATGCACATTAGAGGGTACCTATACCAAGACAGCTTTATGTGATCTTGGGGCAAGTATCAACCTAATCCCTGCATCCACTATCAGAAAGCTTAGCTTGACTGAAGAGGTCAAACCAACTAGGATATGTCTTCAACTTGCTAATGGCTCCATTAAATACCCATAAGGCGTGAGACCTTTCCTAGCAATTGGACGAACCCTTATTGACGTCCAAAAAGGGGAAGTAACCCTGAGAGTCAATGAGGATGAGTTTAGGCTGAATGCTATTGAAGCAATGAAGCACCCAGACACATCAAAAGACTTCATGTGTGTTGATATTATTGACTCCCTGGTACAGGAGATCAGTATGGTTGAGAGTCTCGAATTAGAGTTAGAGGATATCTTTAAAGATGTTCAGCCTGATCTGGAAGAACCAGAGGAAATAATAGAACCTCTGAAAATTCCTCAAGAAGAGGAGAAACCTCCTAAATCCGAGCTCAAACACACTACCACCATCCCTAAAATATGCTTTTCTGGGAGAAGGTGAAACTTTTCCTTTAATCATAAGCTCTACCTTAGAGCCACAGGAAGAGAAAGCACTAATTCAGGTGCTAAGGACACACAAGACAACTCTTGGGTGGTCCATTAGTGATCTCAATGGCATTAGCCCAGCCAGATGCATGCACAAGATCCTACTGGAGGATAATGCTAAACCAGTGGTTCAACCACAAAGGCAGATGAATCCAGCCATGAAGGAGGTGGTGCAGAAAAAGGTCACTAAATTACTAGAGGCTGGGATTATTTATCCTATTTCTGATAGCCCCTGGGTGAGCCCTGTCTAAGTTGTACCCAAAAAGGGAGGCATGACAGTGGTTCATAATGAAAAAATGAACTGGTTCCTACAAGAACAGTTATAAGGTGGCGTATGTGTATTGACTACAGAAGACTCAATACAGCCACCAGAAAGGATCATTTTCCTTTACCCTTCATAGACCAAATGCTAGAAAGGCTAGCAGGTCATGACTATTACTACTTTCTGGATGGTTACTCAGGCTACAACCAGATTGCAGTAGATACCCAAGATCAAGAGAAAACAGCATTCACATGTCCATCTGGAGTATTTGCCTACAGAAGGATGCCATTTAGTCTGTGTAATGCACCAGCAACCTTTCAGAGATGCATGCTCTCTATTTTCTCTGATATGATGGAAAATTTTCTAGAAGTCTTCATGGACGACTTCTCAGTATTTGGAGATTCATTCAGCTCCTGTCTTGACCATCTAGCATTTGTTCTGAAAAGGTGCCAAGAGACTAACCTCATTTTAAACTGGGAGAAATGTCACTCTATAGTGACTGAAGGAATTGTCCTTGGGCACAAAATTTCGAACAAAGGCATAGAGGTGGATCAAGCTAAGGTGGAGGTAATCAAAAAATTACCACCACCCACCAATGTTAAGGCAATCAGAAGTTTTCTGAGACATGCAGGATTCTACAGGAGGTTTATAAAGGATTTTTCAAAAATTGCAAAACCTCTGAGTAACCTGCTAGCTGCTGATACACCATTTGTCTTTGACACAGAGTGTTTTCAGGCCTTTGAGACTCTAAAGGCTAAGCTGGTCACAGCACCTGTCATTTCTGCACCGGACTGGACATTACCATTTAAACTAATATGTGATGCCAGTGACTATGCTATTGGTGCAGTATTGGGATAGAGGCATGGCAAGCTTCTGCACGTCATTTACTACGCTAGCCGTGTTCTAAATGACGCATAGAAAAGTTACACAAACACAGAAAATGAATTGCTTGCAGTGGTTTATGCCATTGACAAGTTCAGATCCTATTTGGTAGGATCAAAAGTGATTGTGTACACTGACCATGCTACTCTTAAATATTTACTTACAAAGCAGGATTCAAAACCCAGGCTCATAAGATGGGTGTTGCTTCTGCAAGAGTTTGATATAGAAATAAGAGACAAAAAAGGGAAGAGAATCAAGTAGCAGATCACCTATCTCGGATAGAACCAGTAGAAGGGATGTCTCTACCCCTCACTGAGATCTCTAAAACCTTTCTGGATGAGCAACTCTTTGCCATTCAGGAGGTGCCATGGTTTGCAGACATCGCAAACTATAAAGCTACAAGATTCATTCCCAAGGAGTTCAGTAGGCAGCAAAAGAAAAAACTACTTTCTGATGTAAAGTACTACTTGTGGGATGAACCATATCTCTTCAAGAGATACACAGAGGGACTAATCCGTAGGTGCGTGCCTAGAGAAGAGGCGCAGAAGATCCTATGGTATTGCCATAGATCACAATATGGAGGACATTTCGGAGGTGAGCGAACAGCCACCAAAGTCCTCCAATGTGGCTTCTACTGGCCTACAATCTATAGAGACTCCTGAGATTTTGTATGTAACTGTGACAGTTGCCAGTGAGCTAGTAATCTGCCTCATGGTTATGCCATGCCTCAACAAGGGATCTTAGAGATTGAGTTGTTTGATGTATGGGGTATTGACTTCATTGGTCCTTTCCCACCATCATACTCAAACATTTACATTCTGGTGGTAGTAGACTATGTATCTAAATGGGTGGAGGCAATTGCAACACCCACTAACGATACAAAGATAGTACTGAAGTTCCTAGAGCACTGATCAGTGACAGAGGCACTCATTTCTGCAATAAACAGCTTTATACTGCCATGGTTCGATATGGAATTAGCCACAAGGTGGCAACTCCATATCATTCACAGACCAATGGGCAAGATGAAGTCTTTAATAGAGAACTAAAAAGAATCCTGGAATGGACTGTAATTGCCCGTAGAAAGGATTGGGCAAAGAGCTTGGATGATGCTCTATGGGCATACAGAACAGCATTCAAGACTCTTATAGCCTGTGTATGGGAAGGCCTGTCACCTGCCCGTGGAACTGGAGCATAAAGCCTATTGGGCAACCAGATTCCTAAACCTTGATGCAAAATTAGCTGGAGAGAAAAGATTACTCCAGCTGAATGAGCTAGAGGAATTCAGACTCAATGCTTTTGAAAATGCCAAAATTTACAAGGAGAAAGCAAAGAGATGGCATGATAAGAACCTGTCATCCAAAGTCTTTGAGCCAGGACAAAAGGTTCTGCTATTTAACTCTAGGCTCAGGCTATTCCCTGGAAAACTAAAATCCCAGTAGAGAGGACCATATGTGATTACAGGCGTGTCACCATATGGATATGTAGAGCTTCAGGATATTGATTCTAACAAAAAAGGTTCATTGTTAATGGACAGAGAGTCAAACATTATCTTAAAAGCAATTTTGAGCAAGAATGCTCAAAACTGAGACTAGATTAAAGCTTAGTAAGGTCCAGCTAAAGACAATAAAGAAGCACTTGCTGGGAGGCAACCCAGCCATTACTATAGTTTATTTGTTATTTAAATAATAATTATAGGAGTTAAATAAATTATCATCAGAACTAATTCTCATTTACAAGAATTCACAGAGTTACAGAAGGATTCAGAGCAGAAAGCAGAGAAAAGAAGCTCACTGGCACGAAAATGCTAGTAAGAGGCACTTTTTGGTGTTTAACGCCAGCCTGGCTGGGCGTTAAACGCCCAAAACAAGCAACTTCTGGGCATTACACACAAGAATGGGTGCCATTCTGGGCGTTTAACGCCAAAACTACAACATCCTGGGCGTTTAGAAAAACGCCCAGTGATAAAGACTTTCTGGCGTTTACCCTGCCTGGCATTAAACGCCCAAAACAAGCAGCAAATGGGGGTTAAATGCCCAAAACAATCAGCGTTTGGGCGTTTAATGCCAGGAATGTGGATGGGGGGTAATTTTGTTTTCCAACCCAATTTTTTTTAATTTTTATGTTTTCATCTATAATTTCTTGCATAAACATATTTTAAATCATCATATTTTCAATTTCAAATTTCAAAAAAAAATTATAACTCTTAATCCTAAAATTCTTTTCTTATTTTCAAATCTTTTTCAAAATTCATATATCTTTTTACTTTCTTTTCAAATCTTTTTCAAAATTTATATATCTTGTTAATATCTTTTCAAAATCTTTTTTTCTCTCAACTCATCATACTATCTTTCCAAATTTAGATTTATCTTTTTCAAAACTGTCTCCTATCTTTTCAATTTTAAAATTACATCTTTTGCATATCATAATTATCTTTTTAAAAATCATATCTTTTATCATATATTTGTCCCTACTTCCTTGTTGGTTGTTGTCCCAAGAGTTCAGGCTTTCTCTAGGTTGTGAGTCCAAACATGTTCTAGCTTTGTCTCTCACAGCAAAGGGGAAAAGCATAAGTCTGTAGACCTCGGGATCAACCCCATTGGTCTTAACAGTATCACAGATATGCAAGAATTCAGCTAACAACTGATGAGGATCTTCTGATGGAAGTCCATAAAACTTGTAATTCTGCTGCATTAGAGAAACTAATTGAGGCTTAAGCTCAAAGTTGTTTACTTCAATGGCAGGAATTGAGATACTTCTTCCATAGAAGTTGGAAGTTGGTGCAGTGTAGTCACCAAGCATCTTCCTTGCATCTCTAGCATTGTTGTTGGGTTCAGCTGCCATGTCTGCTTCTTTTTTGAAATTTTCTGTAAGGTTTTCTCTAGATTGTTGTGCTTTAGCTTCTCTTAGCTTCTTTTTCAGAGTCCTTTCAGGTTCAGGATCAGCTTCAACAAGAATGTTTTTATCCCTGTTTCTGCTCATATAAAAAAGAAGAGAACAAGGGGAATAGTAGAATCCTCTATGTCACGGTATAGAGATTCCTTGAGGTGTCAGCAGAACAGAAGAGTAGAAGAGGATGTTAGTTTGAATTTTTAGATGAGTAGGGAAGGAATGTTAGCAATTAAATAAAATAAATAGAAAGAGACGAGTGAGAGAGTTTTCAAAAATTTTGAAAAAAAATAAAATTAGAATTTAAAACAATTAGTTAATTAAAAAGATTTTTGAAAAAAAAGTTAGTAATTTTTGAAAATGAGAAGTGAAAAAGTAGTTAGGTGGTTTTGAAAAAGATAAGAAATAGTAATTAGTTGAAAAAGATTTGAAAATAATTTTGAAAAGATAAGAAGTTAGAAAAAAAATTGAAATCAAAATTTAAAAGGATATGATTGAAAAAGATTTGATTTTAAAAAGATATGATTCAAAATATATGATTGAAAAAGATTTTATTTTTAAAATTGATGACTTGACTAACAAGAAATTAAAAGATATAATTCTAAAATTCAAAGATTGAACCTTTCTTAACAAGAAAGTAACAAACTTGAATTTTTGAATCAAAACATTAATTTTTAGCAAGGATATTTGAAAATATAAAATAAATTTAAGAAAAAGATTTTTTTTTTTGAAAAGTTGGTTCTAAAAGTTTTTGAAAACATTTTTATGCAGAAAATAATGAATTAAAACATGAAAATTTAATAAAAAAAATTGAATTGAAAATGAAATTACCTCCCTTGTGTCATCCTGGCATTAAACGCCCAGGATGCTATCCATTCTGGCATTTAACACCCAGAATGCTACCTCTTTAGGCCTTTAACGCCCAGCCAGATACCCTGGTTGGTGTTAAACGCCAGAAATCCTTCTTTACTGGGCGTTTTTCTAAACCCCCAGCTTTTTCTCTGTGATTCCTCTGCTTTATGTTTTGAATCTTCATTTCTCTGTTTTATTGACTTGAAAAGATATATTTTTGATTTTTTTATGAAGAGAGAGAAAAACAACAAAATGAAATAAAACATAAAAATGCAAGATCAAAGCAAGTAATGCATGCAAGGACACTTTGAATGTCAAGATGAACACCAAGAACACTTTGAAGATCATGATGAACATCAAGAACATATTTTTGAAAAAATTTTAAGAAAAGAAAGACATGCAAGACACCAAACTTAGAAATTTTGAATGTTCAAACACTATGATTTTGAAAATGCATATGAAAAATAACTTAAAACACAAAATAGGAAAATCATGAGATCAGACAAAGGAAATCCTAAAGAACAACTCGAAGATCACAGAAGAACACATTGCAGAATTTTTTCGAAAACCTGAGAAACTTTGAAGACATGCAATTGACTCAAACTTAGAATTTGACACTAGACTCAAACAAGAAACACAAATTTTTTTTTTGGTTTTTATGACTTTATTAATTTTTTTTTATTTATCGAAAATAAAAATAAAAAGCTTAAACATAAAATAAAATTACCCAATCTAAGCAACAAGATGAACCGTTAGTTGTCCAAATTCAAACAATACCCAGCAACGGTGCCAAAAACTTGGTGCACAAAATTGTGATCACACTTTTCATAACTCCACACAACTAACCAGCAAGTGCACTGGGTCATCCAAGTAATACCTTACGTGAGTAAGGGTCGATCCCACGGAGATTGACAGCTTGATGTAAGCTATGGTCATCCTGTAAATCTCAGTCAGGTGGATTCAAATGGTTATGAGATTTTGATAATTAAAAGATAAATAAAACATAAAATAAAATAAAGATACTTATGTAATTCATTAGTGGAAATTTCAGATAAGAGTTTGGAGATGCTTTGTTGCTCCTGAACCTCTGCTTTCCTATTGCTTCCATCCAATCATGTGCACTCCCTTCCGTGGCAAGCTGTATGATCCTCTCAATGAAAATGGTAAGGCTACGGTCTTTGTACGGCTAATCAACTGTCGAATTTCTCGTCTCGGATGAAAAAATACCAGGCACAGCTACCGCAGGGCTAATCATCTGTCGGTTCTCACTTGTGTTGGAATAAGATCCATTGATCCATTTGCACACTGTCACTGCGCCCAACATTCGCGAGTTTGAAGCTCCTCACAATCATCCCTTCCTAGATCTTACTCGGAATACCACAGACAAGGTTTAGACTTTCCAAATATTATGAATGCTGTCTATTGATTCTAGCATATACCACGAAGATCCTAATCACGGGGTCGGATCCTCTGTTGTTAGGAGAGACGATGTGAATCCGTGGATTAGAGACCCAAGAGAGTATACTCCGGCTGGCGTCCAATGACTACATTGAACATCATGTAGACTGCTTTATGGTTGTCAGGCACGCAGATCTTGGCTAAGCGAGTACTGGTTGTCAGGCACGAGAGTATATCTTGGAGAAGAAGTAGGCATGAATTGAAAGAAAAGCAATAGTACTTGCATTAATTCATGAGGAACAGCGGGGCTCCTCACCTTAATCTATTAGGTGTAGAAACTCCACCGTTGAAAATACATAAGAATTAAAGGTTTAGGCATGGCCGCAAGCCTCCTAAATGGCATAAGAATTCGAAAACAGGGGAAGAAGACCTTATCAAAGGATCGAAAATTCGTCCAAAGATATGAATACAATAGTAAAAAGTGCTATTTATACTAAACTAGTAAACTAGGTTTACAGAAAATGAGTAGATAGTGCAGAAATCCACTTCTGAGGCCCACTTGGTGTGTGTTTGGGCTGAGCTTTGAAGCTTTCACGTGCATAGGCCATCCTTGGAGTTAAACGCCAGCTTGGGTGCCAGTTTGGGCATTTAACTCCAGCTTTGGTGCCAGTTCTAGCGTTTTACTCTAGAAAAGGGTCTATGGTGGGCGTTTGGACGCCAGTTTGGGCCATCAAATCTCGGGCAAAGCATGGACTATTATACAATGCTGGAAAGCCCAAGATGGCTACTTTCTCAGCCTCTGAATCAGATTTTTCTCAAGTCCCTTAATTTCAGCCAGAAAATACCTGAAATCACAGAAAAACACACAAACTCATAGAAAAGTCCATAAATGTTATTTTTGCATAAAAACTAATAAAAATATACTAAAAAATAACTAAAACATACTAAAAACTTCCTAAAAATAATGCCAAAAAGCGTATAAATTATTCGCTCATCAAGCCTCCACACTTGGATACTAAGAGATTTCTAGGAGATCCTTTCCTCCCCCATGCTGAACTAGGTCGTATCCAACCTGTAGAAGTGGTTATCTGTTGCTGTCCATGGTTTTTGTCATTTTTTCTACCGTGTAACTATTTTCCTGGCTTCCTTTTT
This sequence comes from Arachis duranensis, assembly GCF_000817695.3. Classification (NCBI taxonomy): domain Eukaryota; kingdom Viridiplantae; phylum Streptophyta; class Magnoliopsida; order Fabales; family Fabaceae; genus Arachis; species Arachis duranensis. The sequence goes on along the minus strand of NC_029772.3, from coordinate 61,774,519 downwards.
AGAAATGTTAAAATCTTCGGACTCTATGAAATCTTTTCAGAAGGCCAAGAATGCAGTGGCTGCCCAAAACTTGTCACAGAAGGCTTCAGGGGAGGGGTCTTCGGCACAGGTGCCTCCAAAGAAACCAGCGATTGAGTCTCAGGGTTCAAGGAAGATTATCGCGACCCCACGAGTTTAGATAGTTCCATCTGACCCGTCTCAAACGACTTCTGGTGCCGCCTCCTCTCCTACTACTGCTGGTCCCCCTCCCAAAAGCAAAAGACCGTCAGGGCTTATGATCTGAACGATAAAGAGTTTGATGGTGTGGGTTTTGCCACAGAATTGATAGCTCCTTATGGTAAAGTTTCTTTGGATGATGTGTCGATCCTCCATCATCTTGACTTTATTGCAAGCAATAGTATTCGGATGGCCAACCTTGGTTTGGCCTTATCTCAAGTTGTCTGGGACTCCCCGGTTCATGCGACTAAGGCCTTTATGGAGAATGTCAAATCTGAGTATGATAGAATTAAAGGTCTGAAGGATGAGCTCGATGCCAGGGTTACCAAGTTGGAGATGGATGTGGAGAGGGGGAAGACCCGAGCTACTAATGCGGAGGCGGCTGCTAACTTGGCCGAGGACATGGCCAAGAAAGCCAAGGAAAACTATACTCGGAAATATGGCGAGCTATCGAAGACTCGGGAGAGGCTTCAGTCCACCCAGGATATTATGCCGAGCTTCAGGGCCATATGGTGAGCAGCATAACCGAGATGTATGAGAACCTGAAGGCCCAGATCCGAGTTTTTGCTCCCAAGCTCGACCTCTCCCTATTCAACTTGGATAATATAGTGGAGGATGGAAAGATTGTGCTTGCCCCAGATGATGATGATGAGGGTCCTCCCCTTGCGCCACCAGCCAAGACTTCTACAGCTTCAACTACTGCAGCCCCTTCTGCCGAGGTGACCCTCCTGATCCTGAGACCGATGTCGAGGTTCTGACTGGGTCGGATGGAGTTGTCAATGCTACCCCGATCTCGTCTGTGCCTCCTCCTTCAAAGGATGTAGCTTCTGGAGCGAGCCTGGATCCTTTATAGTATCTCTTTATATCTTTGTTTTAATTATGTGTTTGGTATAGTCCGACCTGTGGACTTGTTGAACTTGTTAGTTTTTTGTAAGTTATTGTAGATGAACCTTTGGCACTTAGTTGCTTCCTAGCAACTTTATTTCAAAAACACTTTTAAACTCTTGGGCTGCCGTTTAGGCAGTCTTTGAGTCTTTAATGTTTTAATTTGTGTTGAATAATGCGTTAACTTTGCTTGTGTCGATATGTTTTGTATTTGGAGGTTGTTTTTCAACCTTTGTTTGGAGGAGGTTGTTCTTCAACCTTTATATAGATGTTGTGGGTTTCCTTGGTTTCCCTTGCGGTGGCTACCTCCTTTCTTTGGTTAGCTTTATCGTCTTGGAAACTGGTCGTCCGGGCTTCTTAGTTGAATTCCAAAAAACTTCTTTGGGTATAAAAACCTTCTTAGTTTGTTTGGACGACTTGATTAGCCTTGTTTTGAGATCATGTTTTTGTCTCTTTCAAAAGTTGTACCCTTTTAGCTATACACTTTTAGGCCTAAGTTATTTTTCAACCCTTTTTGGCCTTTACTTGTTCTCATTTTCTAGGTCGCATTTGTCTCTTTGGGCCGCGCTTCTTCTTAGTTGATGTCGATCTATATGACTTCGTTATTCGGGATTTTTAGTCATATTCCAACAACTTTTTAGGTAGTGTTCTGATGAGGAACCTTTTCTTTATAGTTTGTTTGTATGACTTTTTAGCACCGTTTCGACTTGTACTTTTGCTTTTTAAGTAATGTCTCTTTTCAAGATTTGTACCCTTCAGCGAAGCACTTTCTGGCCTTGGTTTTTTAACCTTTCTTTGGCCTTTGTGAGATCATTTTTGTCCCTTTTTAGTGATCCTTTCATTGGTCCGACTTCTCTATCGGGCCTTCTTAAGTTATTTTTAGTAATCCCATTTTTAGTTAGGCCTCGTCAGGTCACTTTTTCTGGGTTGCTTTTTATTACTTCTTGCGTTAACTTGCTTCTATCGCTTTCATCTTGCCGACCTCTTTGTAATCGGGCAATGAATTTTTCCATTTTATGAGCGTAGATTAATGCGTCTTGGTAGAAAACTTTTTTAGGGAATTGATAATCTTTCATAATAATGAGATAAAAACATAAATATATGTGTGTACATGTGAGTGCTTACCCTTCTAGGTTGGGCAGTGTCTTAGATCTTGGCCTGGCGCCTCATTAAAAAACCTTTTTAGGAAAAAAAGTATGCCTTGATCTAATATCTTTATTATTTTCTAGGAATAGTACCTTCTTAGGTTACAGGCATGCCATGACCTTGGTAGTTCTCGCCCTTCGAGGTTGGACACCTTATAGTAACTTTTCCCAAGTACTTCTGCAACTCGGTATGGTCTTTTCCAGTTAGCTGCTAGCTTCTCTTCTCCTAATCGACCTGCTCCGATATCATTTCAGATTAAGATGAGATCGTTGGAGGCGAAGCTTCGCTGGACTACCTTCTGATTATACATTAAAGCCATTTGACGCTTTAGCGCTTCCTCTCTAATCCGAGCTCTTTCTCGGACCTCTAGAAGTAGGTCGAGCTCTTCCCTTTAAGCTTGGGAGTTGGTATCTTCATTGTAGAGGATCACACTTGGGGATCCTTCTTTTTCTTTTACAGGAATCATCGCCTTCATTCAGTAAGCAAGTTGGAAGGGTGATTTCCCAGTAGTGGAGTGGGGTGTTGTCCGATATGCCTATAAGACTTATGGGAGCTCCTTAGCCCAAGCTCCCTTTGTGTCTTGTAGCCTCCATTTCAACCCAGCCAATATTACTTTATTGGCAGATTCTGCCTGTCCGTTGGCCTGTGGGTGTTCTACCGAGGTAAATTGGTGTTTTATTTTCAGGTCAGCTACCAAGTTCCTGAAACTTGTATTGGTGAACTGCGTACCATTGTCTGTGGTGATGAAGCATTGATAAACCCCATTTTTAGGGTTTATCCGGTATTGATTTCGAGGGTTTTATCAATGATTCTACACAAATTTTATATGAAAATACATGACTTTGTGTTCCTTTCCCAATTTTGCCTCATGGATGAAAACATGCTTCTTTTGCACTAAATTAGATATATTTCTAATCCTCATCTATGCCATTCGATGCCGTGACCCGTGTGTTAAGTGGTTTCAGATTTTATAAGGCACGGATGACTTGGAAAAGAGAATGGAAGCATGTACAAAGGAAAGGAGCATGGGAAATTAAGCTTTGGAAACTTCAGCACTGACGCGTGCGTGCACATGGCGCGTCTGCGCAGGTCTATGCCATTAAAGCCAAAGCTAGGAGCCAAGCTACGAGCTGGCGTGTGTAGCGGCTAAGTCAGAAGCGTCATGGACGCGTCCGCACTGATTGTGCCTACACGTGGATTGCAGTTTTCCAAGGGGCGTGTGCGCGTGCTGTACGCGTACGCACCGGTGGTCACACATGATTTTTTAAGAGAGCACGTGACCAGAGCGTAGAGACAGTTAGAGACCCTATTTTGGGGAAGTGCATTGGCGGGAAAAGCTTAAAGAGGCAAAGGGTTGAAGGGTTAAGGGACTTTGAGCTCATTTTACATGTTCTTAGATATTTTCTTAGAGTTTATTACATTTTGTGTAGAGAAAGAGACTCCAACCTCTCTCTAGGGTTTCATTCTCTACATTCTCCACTACAATTCTCCTTTGATTTCTCTTGGTGAGATCCATTGTAATAAACTTTTATTTTGATGCAATTAGTAGATCTACTCTTCTCATATTCTCAATTAGTGTTCTTTAACCTTCTCACTTTGGATCTACCTTTTGCCTTTGTTAGTTGGATTTGGAACTAGTGAATTGAGGTACTTTCATATCCGTTACTTGTAATTGTTCAATTCTAGATTGTCGTGTGATTTAGACCTCTTCATTTCAACTCTTCATTCTAATTTCTTAATGCCTCTTATGGATGCTCATCATGTGTTTGATAAAATGCCAACACTAGTTATGGAGTAAAAGTTTCTCACTTGGCTTAGGGTTTAGACCATTAGGAAAAGTTGAATAGTGGATGTCCATTGTTGATTGAGAATTAAGGATTGCTAATTGGCTTGGAATGCACTAAAGCTAGATTCCCTTAGGGTGAAGCTAGGACTTGTGACTCAAGCTAGTCACTTTCACTTGACTCTCCTCTACACTTAGAGGTTGACTAAGTGGAGCAAGACTTAATCATCATTGAAGGAAACTATAGTGATAGAATTTCTAGTGCTATCCCTAGGCCAAGTCTTTTAATATTGATTGCTTGTCACCTAACCTTTGTTAGTTTGAATTAGTGCACCGACCTTCAACAATTAAAACAAAAGCTTCCTAACCAATAACATGCATTCTCTAGCAATTCTAAGGGAGGACGACTCGGGAGATTAATACTCTCGATTGTAGATTGTAGAATTGTTTGATGCGAGGTTTGAGTGTCGAGTAGACTATACTCATGATTGTATTCATTATTGAATTCTATATCGACATACAAAATTTCGTTTATCAAACATGGGACCTCAAACCTTGTGACAATATTTATGTACAGAAATTTTCAACTTCTTTGGGCGGTGGCCGTATCTAATGGCTCTGCTTTAATCCACTTTGTGAATTAGTCTATGCCTACAATGAGGAACTTGACTTGCCCTGATCCGTGGGGGAAAGGTCCGAGGAGGTCGAGTCCCTACTTTGCAAATGGCCAGGGTGAAGTAACGCATATGAGCTCTTCGGGTGGAGCTACATGGAAGTTGGCATGCTTCTGACATGGTGGGTTTGTGTTGACAAACTCTGTTGCTTCCTTTTGCAAGTTCGGCCAGTAAAAACCAGCTCGGAGTACCTTTTTGGAAAGAGCTCTTGCCTCTAGGTGGTTGCCACACATGCCTCTGTGGACTTCCTCTAAGACGTCCCTCGTAGCAGAGGTTGGAACACATTTTAGGAGGGGCGTAGAGATTCCTCTCCTATATAGGATGTCATGTACTAAGATGTAGTACTGTGCTTTTCGTGCTAGCCATTTTGCCTCCTTTTTACCTACGGGGAGTGTGTCAGACTTGAGGTAGTTGATTATGGGAGTCATCCATTCTTGGTCCTGACCTAATATGGTTAGAATCTTCTCTTCTTCCAAGATTGATGGATTTTGCAGTGTTTCTTGGATAAGACTTCTATTATTGCCCCGTGGTTTGGTGCTGGCTAGTTTTGAAAGTGCATCAGCTCGGGCGTTTTGTTCCCGAGGTATATGTCAGACCTTATATCCCCTAAATTGTCCGAGCTATTCTCTGGTTTTGTCAAGGTATTTTTTCATGGTGGGATCCTTAGATTGATAGCTTCCTTCTATTTGTAAGGTGATTACTTGCGAGTCACTGAAGACGGTAAGCTTTTGAGCTCCCACCTCCCTAGCCAGCCTCAGAGTAGCCAGCAAGGCCTCATATTCAACTTGGTTATTTGAGGTAGTAAAGTCGAACTTTAGTGAGAGCTCAATTTGGATTCCCTGATCGCTTTCTAGAATTACGCCTATGCCACTCCCGGCTTTGTTCAAGGAGCCGTCCACGTAAAGGTTCCACTCTATGGGGGTGCCCGGGGTGTCAGCGTACTCTGCGATGAAGTCGGCCAAGTACTGAGACTTGATGGCTGTCCGAGCTTCATACTTGAGGTCGAACTCGGACAACTCGACTGCCCATTGTAGAATAATTTTTATGCATTAGTTGGTCCGTACTCTGATTGTGTGGGCCTAAAAGTATGGACGGATTCGTCGGGAAGTGAGTATAAGGGCATAAGTGAACTTTCCTATCTTTTGATAGTTTAATTCAGCCCCTTGCAAAGCTTTACTAATGAAGTAGATAGGTTGTTGCCCGTTTTCGTCTTCTCTGACCAGTGCTGAGGCTATCGCCCGACTTCCTACAGCGAGGTATAGGATTAGTTTCTCACCTTCCTTGGGCCGATTTAAGATTGGTGGTTGCCCCAAGAATGTCTTAAAGTCTTGGAAGGTTTGTTTACATTCTGAGGTCCACTCAAACCTTTTTCCTTTCCTTAGTGTTGCGTAGAAAGGGAGAGATCTTAAGGCCGATCCAGCTAGAATCTGGACAGAGCTGCTAGCATTCCATTGAGCTGCTGGACCTCTTTTACACAGGTCAGACTTTTCATGCTAAGTATGGACTGGCATTTATCCGGGTTTGCTTCGATCTCCCTTTGAGTGAGCATGAAGCCCAAGAATTTGCCAGTCTCTACCGCGAAGGTGCATTTTGTTGGATTAAGTCTCATACCATGCTTCCTTATGGTGTTGAACACTTTGGTGTGGTTGGACAACAATATTTCCTCCCTTTGTGTCCTTACCAGCATGTCGTCTACATAAACCTCCAACAGCTTCCCAATATGATTGGCAAAAACTTTGTTCATCAATCTTTGGGATGTAGTCCCTGCATTCTTGAGTCTGAAGGGCATGACTACGTAGCAGTAGTTTGCTTTTAGGGTTAGGAACGAGATTTTCTCCTGGTCAGGTTGATACATTGGGATTTGATTATATCCTAAGTAAGCATCCATGAAGGAGAGGTACTTATATCCTGATGAAGCGTCGACTAGTGTGTTTATGTTCGGGAGTGGGTAGGGATCCTTTGGGCAGGCTTTGTCAAGGTCGGTGTAATCAGTATACATCCGCCACTTTCTGTTTGACTTCTTGACCAATACTATATTGGCTAGCCATAATGGGTATTTTACCTCCCTTATGAACCCTGCTTCCAACAAGGCTTATACCTGCTCCTCGACAGCTTGCGACCTCTCCGGGCCGAGTTTCCTGCGCTTCTGTTGCTCTGGCCGAGACCCAGGATATACAGCTAATTTATGACTCATTAGTCCGGGATCAATGCCAGGCATGTCGGCGGCCCTCTATGCAAAGAGGTCAGAAATATCCTTTAGGAGCCTTTTTAGCAGCTCCTTTAGGTCTCCTCGTAGATTCGCCCCTATGTTTGTTGTTTTTTCTTGAGTATCTCCGATTTAGACTTCTTCGGTCTCACCTTCTGGTTGAGGGCAGAGTTCCTCCTGAGCTCTATAGTATTGGTTTTCTTTTCTCTAGGGTCACCTTTAAGGTTTAGGCTCTCATTGTAACAGTGCCGCGTGAGTTTCTGGACCCCTTTATGGTAGCGATCCCTTCTGTTGTCGAGAAATTTATGCATAGGTGCGGAGTGGAAACCATTGTGGCGAGCTGATTTAATGTTGTTCGACCTATAAGGGCGTTGTATGCGGAGCTCACGTCGACTACGATGTAGTCTATGCTCAGTGTTCTAGACCGTTTTCCTTTTCCAAATATTGTGTGCAATAGGATGTACCCAAGTGGTTGGATTGGAGCATCTCCGTGTGCGAACAAGCTATTTGGATAAGCTCTGAGCTATTTCTCTTGTAGGCCAAGCTTGTCAAAGGCGGATTTGAACAGGATATCTGCGGAGCATCCTTGGTCTACCAATGTTTGATGGAGATTGGCATTGGCGAGTATGATGGAAATGACCACAGGGTCATCATGCCCTGGGATGATGCCCGTGGCGTCTTCTTGAGTGAAGGTAATGGTGGGGAGGTCGGGTGACCTGTCCCCTTCTCCAACATGATACAGCTCTTTGAGGTGTCTTTTGCGGGATGACTTAGAGATCCCTCCTCCTGCGAATCATCCACATATCATGTGAACATGTCTCTCAGGGGTGTGAGGGGGACGTTCACCTCGTCCAACCTCTTCAACCATTCTCCTCTTTCTTGGTTCATTCACTCTATTAGCTAAGAACCGATCTAGTCGCCCTTCTCGTGCCAATTTTTCTATGACATTCTTTAGGTCGTAGCATTCGTCAGTAGAATGCCCATAGATTCGGTGGTATTCGCAATACTCTATCCGACTTCCTCCTCTCTTGTGTTTAATCGGGTGAGGTGGTGGGATCTTCTCAGTGTTGCATACTTCCCTGTAAACATCCACGAGAGATACCCGAAGAGGGGTATAGTTGTGGTACTTTCTAGGTTTATCAGTAGGTTGGTCTTCTTTCTTCCTGGTCTCTTTATCCTTGTCCCGAGGTGGGTAGGAGAATCCTAACAAGCTGATTTCTATCGGTAAAGAATTTCACAAAAATGCATTGTAAGTATAGTTTCTAAATCAACAGAGAATCCTTTCGTACAAAAGCTTGGTTGTCACAAGTAACAAAACCCAATAAAATTTATAACCGAAGTATTCAAACCTCAGGTCGTCTTCTCAAGGAATTGTAAGGAAGTATGATTTATTATTGGTTATGGAAAACAATATTTTTGGGTTTTTGAAAGGTTGAACAGGGAAAATAAATTACAGCAAAAATAAATTAATAACTAGAAAAACTCTAGACGTCCTATCCTAGTTATCCTTATCAATTATGATGAGAATTGGATTTTGCTCCCACCTTATTAACCTCTAACTATGAAGGTAAGTTAAGTGGATGAATCAATTTGATTCCTCAGATCCTAGTCAATTCCTAAGAAAGCACTAGAGTTATTGGAATTCAAATTAATTGGCAAAGATAACAATTATCAATCACAATGAGTTTGATAACTCAAGTGTCTCCAATTAATCAATTCATCAATTAAAGCCAAGAATATAAAAGGCTAAGTAAAAATCATAAATCTGAAATACCTCAAATTATATTTAAACATAAATTCAAATCTAACATGAAAGGGTTCATAAGCCAATTTGGCAACATGAGTCAAATACAAGTAAAAGCATTAGAGTACCTAAAAGTAGAAGAGAAACATAAATTAAAGTAACATTGAACCTGGAATGAAGAAGAATAATCCTAAAACTAATAGAAATCCTAAATCCTAAATCCTAAGAGAGAGGAGAGAGCCTCTCTCTCTAGAAACTATATCTAATCCTCAAATTGTGAATTATGAATGTTGTATGATGAATGGATGCATTCTCCCACTTTATAGCCCCTAATCTGTGTTTTCTGGGCCAAAAACTGGGTCAAAAACAGCCCAGAAATTGCCTCCAGTGATTTCTGTTAATTCTGCAGATCACGCATGTCACGTGTACGTGGCGTCCACGCATGCGCGTCATCCACGCATGCGCGTCATTCAGCGTTTTCCTTGCCACGCGTATGTGTCATCCACGTGTTTGCGTCATTCATGCAGATTCTAATTCACGCATTTGCGTCAGGCACAAGAACGCGTCACTGCGATTTTCTCCATTTCGCACGGTCGCGTGGGCCATGCATCCGCGTCGGTGTTTGCTGGTCATCTGCTTGGTTTCTTGTGTTCCTTCCATTTTTGCAAGCTTCCTCTCCATTCTCTAAGCCATTCCTACCCTATGAAGCCTGAAACATTTAACACATGGATCACGACATCGAATGGTATAAAGGATAATTAAAATACATAATAAAAAGATCTCTAGGAAGCAAATTTTCAATCATAGCACAAAATCAGGAAGGAAAACGTAAAATATGCGAATTGTATGAATAAGTGTGAGAATAATGGATAAAATCCACTCGATTAAGCACAGGATAAACCCTAAAAATGGGGTTTATCAACCTCCCCACACTTAAATATTAGCATGTCCTCATGCTAAGCTCAAGAGAACTAAAAGAGTGAAGGCAAGATGGTAAAATATATGAAATGCAACCTATCTGTATGAATGCAGCTAAATGCAAAATGTTTCTACCAACTTGGTGAAAAGTAAATAAACCTTTCAAGAACAAAGATGAACTAGATTTCACTAATTCAAATCATAAAAATGAAGTACAAATAAACTTGCAGAAAGAATAGCTCATGAAAGCCGGGAACAAAGAATCGAGCATCGAACCCTCACTTGAAGTGTATACACTCTAATCGCTCAAGTGTTTAAGGTCTGATCTCTCAATTCTCTACTAACCTTGCTTTCTAAGTCCTGCTCCTCTTCTACCAATCAACAGAAATTTAATGCACAGATACACAAAGAGATCTTTTAAGAGTTGTAATGGGGTCAAGGTCAAGGTAGGATTGTATTTTGTCAAGTAGACTGAAATCTGAATCCTTAATTAACCTAAACTTCTCACCTAACTTAGGACAATCCATATAATCATAATATAAAATCAATAACTACCCATTAACTGTATTTACTACATATTCATGCATTCCAATTTTTGAGTACAGTATATATGCATTGCCATCACCATTTACTTTGGGGTATTTTGTCCCCTTTTTATTTTTTTTTCTATTTATTTTTTTATTATTATTATTTTTTTATTATTTTTTCATAATTTTCTTTCTTTTGCTTTTCTCAAGGCATATGATTAAGGTATTGAATGCATGAATATATTCTCAACATTCTTTCACATTTTCAGAAAATTCTAACATACTCAATTCTTAAACCAAATGTTTCCAAACCCAATTTCCCCACACTTAATTCATGAGCACTTTCACTAGTCTAAGCTAATCAAGGATTCAAATTAAGGATATTATTGTTTTTCGCTTAGAGTTAGTGATGAGCTAAAGTAAAGAATAAAGGGGTAAAATAGGCTCAACTTTGGTTTGCAAAGGATAATAAAAGGTAAGGCCATATAGGTATGTAAGCTCAGTGAAACAAGGCCTCAATCATGTAAGTGTATGCATACATCAAACAATGGAAATATAGAATTAAGCAAGATAGAGATCACAATTTTAGAGAGAACAACACACATCAAAAATAAAATATATTGGTTGGTAAAATGCAACCAATCAAATAGGCTCAAAATCTCACTGGTTTTGTGTGTTCGAGCTCTAAACCATGTTCCAAAATAAAATTTCTTCAAACAAGTTTAACAAAAATTTTAATTCAAATTAGTGAAATGTTATAAAAGAAGTTTCTTGAAAAAGAAATTATTATTTCAACCAAGCAGTGGTAGAATATGAACAAAGTATAATTATAATGCAATCAAACATGCAAATGCAACAATGAACTAACAAATTAAACATTGGTGTTGAGAAAGGAAATAACTAACCCATGGAAGTCGGTATCGACCTCCCCACACTTAAAGATTGCACCGTCCTCGGTGCATACTAAGATGTGCAAGTAAAAGGGTTGCTCCAACTGACACTTTTCTCCAAAGATTGTGCAGATGGACTTGTTTGTCTCCCCATTTAGAGCTTTCTCTTTGCCTGCTTTGGTGGCCATCCTGAAAGAAGAGAAAAAGAAGAAAAGTTACCCAGAAATAAAGATAAGAAAATAAATAAAGTATGTGTGGGTTAATGCCAAATAATAAGGGTCTCATTTACATGGTAGCTACAACATGTATATGAGAAAGCAATAGAAGCACATAGCATACCAATGGTGCAAAATTTGCAACAATGAAAGGGAGTGTGTGGGTAATGCAAGGTAGTATAAGTGCATATCAATGCAAAAGAAGTACTAGTATTATAAAAGTTAGCATCGACTTATGAATAATAATACCCAATCAGAATAAAATAAGTCATGAAGCATCGGAATAATTCAAGAAAATATGCAAGAGTTGAATAAGAAAATTTAACACCAATGGAAAAATAATAAATTTAGAAAAGAAAATAAAAATATGCACAAAATTAAAATGTAATAAATGAAAGTATGCAAATAAATTAAGTAAAATAGAATGAGAGTGAAGAATGAGAAGTGAAAGAAAGGAAGAAGAAGTAAGGAAGAGAGGAGGAAGGAAAAATTAGGATTGGTGAAGAAAAGATAAGATTTCTGGCACTTATTTGGATAAGTTGTGCGGCGCAGGTGACGCGGATGCGTGGAGTACGCTTTTGCGTGAGTTGCAAAATTTTCTGATAACGCGTACACGTGGGGCACGCGTACGCGTGACTTGATTTGTGCCATTGGCGCGAGAGGAGTGTTGTGCCCGCGTAACTCTCTGTCTCATGCACACTTATTGCCAAAAATTCAACTGACGCGTGCGCGTGAGGGACGCACACGCGTGCATGGTCTGATTTAGAAAATGACACGAACGCGTAAGGGATGCGTACGCGTGATATGGCTTTGTGCTTCCAGCACCATTCCAGCACCACTCCATCCTAACGCTCTATCCATACATCTTTTACGTCGATTTTGCAGGGTCACGCGTGCGCGTGGGTGACGCGCACGCGTGGAAGGCTAGTTTCGCAAATGACGCAGATGCTTCAGGGGTGCGTACGCGTGGACGCGTTGGTGCCTAAGGCATGCCTCCAGCCACGGTCCCGTGTGACTTTCTGTTCATTCTTCCTTTTTGTCGCATGCACATATGACGCGGACGCATTAGCGACGCTGGCGCATCGCGTGCTCTTCGTTTTATTTTTTTTAATATTCAGAATGCAGATGCTGACATGATGAATGAGCACTAATAAAAATAGGATAAAATAAAACTAAGAAAAAAACAAAGTAAAATAAAACTAAGACTGGAAAAGAATGATCATACCATGGTGGGTTGTCTCCCACTTAGCACTTTTAGTTAAAGTCCTTAAGTTGGACATTTGGCGAGCTCCTTGTCATGGTGGCTTGTGCTTGTACTGATCCTTGAATCCCCACCAATGTTTGTAATTCCAATGGCCTCCGGGATCCCATACTAGGCGCACACAGCCGTTAAGCAATCTAAATTAAGTGACAAGGCCCCAAGAGTGTTAATTGCTAGAATGAATTTTAGTGTCGTAAACTTTGCTTTTGCACCCGTCTTCTTGTTGATCATCATGATTCCATCCGGGTGGCACGCAATTGAAATTCTCACTAAGACATCCAAATAACTTCCTAGACCCATTCAATTGAGAATTGTACTGACCTTTGTACTTCAATTTGGAGCATGCAACCATATTGAACCTTGCATGACATTTCCTACCGATAACCATTTCCCGCTTGCTCTTATGGCCACAAAGAGCTCTAAGCTGACCATCTGTCTCAAGGAAAGCATATTCAAGTGAGCTAATTAAGCTTAGAGGTGAGAGATTTACCCACTTGAATGAAGGAATGGACGGTGATGGCTTTGGGGGAGAGGTCTCCAACAACTTTGGAAAGGTGATTTCAAGCTCCATTCCCTTGTGCTCTTCCTTGATAACTTCCACCTCTTTGCAAGCTTCTTCAATTTTAACCTCTTCCTCTTGGTAGCTTTCTTCCAATTCGATCTCTTCTTCATTGTTCACCAAGGGCATGAGAGGTTGTGCTTCTTCTTCTTTAATCTCCATGTCAAGTCCAATGGGAGAGGATTCAAATGTAGATAAGAATTCATCAATGATTGAATACATCTCTTGATCATCCCCTTCAAAGTCTTCAACCATGATATGCCTTGGAGGTTGTACACCCTCCTCAACATCAACATCAAGCATCTTGGAAGGAGGCTCTATGACTGGACTTTTCTATGGAGGTTCCGCATCTCCTAAGTCTTCAACCACTTCTTCCTCTTCAACGATTACGGCTTCCTCCAATTATTCCAATACAAAGTCATGCTGCTCACTGTCCACCGGAGTTCCTAGCTTCTCCTTCATGCTGCGTTGATCGTTAGATTGTCCACATGAAGCCACGGGGGTTCCTTGAGTATCCGAACGTCGAGAAGGTAATCGATTGATCGCTTGATCCAGTTGGCGAAGGGTTGCATGAAGTTTTTCCACTATTTCCTTGAGACGCTCCCTTGATTCTTGGGTTGATGGATATGGACATGGTTCATAGGGGAGTGGTGGTTCTTGGGAGTAATTGGATTGGAATTGGGGTGGATAGGGGCTAGGGTTATACGTGGGTGAATGGTGATAGGGGGCTTGTGAGTATGGTGGTTCAAAGCTATGTTGAACAGGTGGTTTGTGGACATATGATGGGGCTTGTCGGTAACTATAAGGGGGTCCACCATATCTATCATCTTGGTACGCACCTCGGAATGGCTCTTGACCATAGTAATTTGGTGGGTGTTGGTTGTCATGAGAGGGTCCACCATAACTATTGTCTTGGCATGCATTGTAGAATGGTCATCGTCCATGGTATAGCTTGATGCAGATTCCTGCTATAGCTTCCATTCCTTCAATAATATTAGAACCAAACTCAAAGCGATGGGGGTGAGAACTCATAGTAACTAATAAAAATTAAAAAACGAAAATAAAAACAAATAAACAGGTAAAAGAAAATATTTACAATAACCAATAATAAGGCACACAGTTGCAATTCCCTGGTAACGGTGCCATTTTGATGAACTGATTTCTATCGGTAAAGAATTTCACAAAAATATAATCACGTTGTAAGTATAGTTTCTAAACCAACAGAGAATCCTTTTGTATAAAAGTTTGGTTTTCACAAGTAACAAAACCCAATAAAATTTATAACCGAAGTATTCAAACCTCGGGTCGTCTTCTCAAGGAATTGCAGGGAAGTTTGATTTATTATTGGTTATGAAAAATAATATTTTTGGGTTTTTGAAAGGTTGAACAGGGAAAATAAATTGTAGGAAAAATAAATTAATAACTAGAAAAACTCTTGACAAGATATGAAAACTAGACGTCCTATCCTAGTTATCCTTATCAATTATGATGAGAATTGAATTTTGCTCCCACCTTATTAACCTCTAACTATGAAGGTAAGTTAAGTGGATGAATCAATTTGATTCCTCAGATCCTAGTCAATTCCTAAGAAAAGACTAGAGTTATTGGAATTCAAATTAATTGGTAAAGATAACAATTATCAATCACAATGAGTTTGATAACTCAAGTGTCTCTAATTAATCAATTCATCAATTAAAGCCAAGAATATAAAAAGCTAAGTAAAAATCATAAATCTGAAATACCTCAAATTATATTTAAACATAAATTTAAATCTAACATGAAATGGTTCATTAGCCAATTTGGCAACATGAGTCAAATACAAGTAAAAGCATTAGAGTACCTAAAAGTAGAAGAGAAACGTAAATTAAAGTAACATTGAACCTGGAATGAAGAAGAATAATCCTAAAACTAATAGAAATCCTAAATCCTAAATCCTAAGAGAGAGAAGAGAGCATCTTTCTCTAGAAACTACATCTAATCCTCAAATTATGAATTATGAATGTTGTATGATGAATGGATGCATTCCCCCACTTTATAGCCTCTAATCTGTATTTTCTGGGCCAAAAACTGGGTCAAAAATAGCCCAAAAATTGCCCCCACTTCATTCAGCATTTTCCTTGCCACGCGAACGCATCGTCCACGGGTTCGCGTCATTTGTGCAGATTCCAATCCACGCGTTCGCGTCAGGCACGCGAACGCGTCACTGCGATTTTCTCCATTTCGCGTGATCGCGTGAGCCATACGTCCACGTCGGTGTTCGCTGGTCATCTCCTTATTTTCTTGTGTTTCTTCCATTTTTGCAAGCTTCCTCTCCATTCTCTAAGCAATTCCTGCCCTATGAAGCCTGAAACACTTAACACACGGATCACGGCATCGAATGCTATAAAGGAAAATTAAAATACACAATAAAAATATCTCTAGGAAGCAAGTTTTCAATCATAGCACAAAATCAGGAAGGAAAACGTAAAACATGCGAATTGTATGAATAAGTGTGAGAATAATGTATAAAATCCACTAGATTAAGCACATGATAAACCCTAAAAATGGGGTTTATCAAATCCCGTCTTTCAGGCTTCTCCTAATCGAGAGTTCTCCTCTATATTAATGTATTTTTCCGCCCGTTCTTGAACCTCATTAAGAGATGTTGGATGCTTTTTAGATATGGAGTGACTAAAGGGTTCTTTTCGTAGGCCATTGATGAGATCTTCTGGTGTGATCGGAGTTGTTTTGTCTGACTTGCTGGATCTTTAAGGTGTAGTGAATCCTTGGTCACCGGAGGGTGGTGGTACCTGCAAGAGACTCCAATGCTTAAGTTAGCATGGGCTTTAGGCATGTTTTTTGTAGAATCAGAGTATGAGTTATACCTGGGTGCTCCAGTATATTTATAGTGGTGTAGAATGACCTTTTATGAGATAAGTTAGTTATCTTATCTTATCTTTTGTGGGTGAAGTCACTTATTTTTTGTCTAGCTGCCTTCAGGTGGGCTATGATCTTTTGCTTTTGGGGTTGCGTAGGCCTTTATAGCATTTTGGCCGAGCTCTTTAGGAAAAGGCCGGTGATGAGCTAACCTTATAAGAGGTCAGTTGTTTTTGTCTTCGTCCAACCCAGACCGTGTAGCTCGACCTAGGGTATGAACATATCCCTTCGTCACCACCAGTCCTTTTAACCCTTCTGACATAAACTACAATGATCTTTTAGAACAATCGAGCAATACATGGTGTTTGGACAGCCAATCCAATCCTAGAATTAGGTCGTCATTGGCAAGCAAATTAGATCATTGACAAACATTTGATGCTTAATTTGGAACATGACTTGTTGACATCCTAATCTGATTATGATAGCCTCAGACGCAAGAGTATAGACTTGTGGGTCATAGGCTAACATGGTTATTTTCAACCCTAACTCACTAGCTTTCTCGAATGCTATAAATGAGTGTGATGCTCTAGTATTAAACAAGGCAATTAAAGTTTTACCACCAATTTTACAGTTACATCTGATTAGTGTGTCAGACTTCTCAGCGCCATCAACCGACATAGTGAATTTCTGTCCTTGTTGCTGAGCTCCTAGTGCACGAAATTGCAATCACACTTGCAATTCCGCACAACTAACCAGCAAGTGCACTGGGTCGTCCAAGTAATTCCTTACGTGAGTAAGGCTCGATCCCACGGAGATTATCGGCTTGAAGCAAGCTATGGTTACCTTGTAACTCTTAGTTAGGAGATTATCAATGAAAAAGGTTTTGTTTGCAATAAACTAAAAGAACATGAAATAGAAGATACTTGTGATTCAATAAAGGAGAACAGGTTGGAGTTTTGGAGATGCTCTGTCATTTGAATCTCTGCTTTCCTTCTGTATTCTTCTTCACGCACGCAAAGTGCCTTCCATGGCAAGCTCTATGTAGGGTGTCACTGTTGTCAATGGCTACTTCCCATCCTCTTAGTGAAAATGGTCCATGTGCGCTGTCACCGCACGGCTAATTATCTGTCGTTTCTTGATCATGTTGGAATAGAATCCAGTGATCCTTTTGCGTCTGTCACTACGCCCAACACTCACGAGTTTGAAGCTCATCACAGTCATCCCTTCCCAGATCCTACTCGGAATACCACAGACAAGGTTTAGACTTTCCGGATCCTAGGAATGACCGCCAATAATCCTAGCTTATACCACAAAGACTCCGATCTTTCGGAATAGAGGCTAAGAGATAAACATTCAATCTAAGATAGAATGGAGGTGGTTGTCAGGCACGTGTTCATAGCTTGAGAATGGTGATGAGTGTCACGGATAATCACATTCATCATGTTTAAGTGCGAATGAATATCTTAGAACGGAAGCAAGCGTGATTGAATAGAAAACAGTTGGTAACTGCATTAATCAATCGAGACACAGCAGAGCTCCTCACCCCCAACCATGGGGATTAGAGACTCATGCCGTAAAAGATACAAAGTCAGATGTAAAATGTCATGAGGTACAAAATAAATCTCTAAAAGTACAATTTATAATGAAACTAGCTACTAGGGTTTACAGAAATAGGTAAATGATGCAGAAATCCACTTCCGAGCCCACTTGGTGTGTGCTTGGGCTGAGCATTGAGCTTTACACGTGTAGAGGTCTCTTTCTGGAGTTAAACACCAGCTTTTGTGCCAATTTGGGCGTTTTAACTCCAACTTTTATGCCAGCTCTGGCATTTTGACGCCAGAAAAGGGCAGAGAGCTGGCGTTTTGATGCCAATTTACATCATCAAAACTCGCTCAAAGTATAGACTATTATATATTCCTGGAAGGCCCTGGATCTCTATTTTCCAACGCAATTAGAAATGCACCATTTGGAGTTTTGTAGCTCCAGAAAATCCACTTCGAGTGCAGGGAGGTCAGAATCCAACAGCATCTGCAGTCCTTCTTCAGCCTCTGAATCAGATTTTTGCTCAGGTCCCTCAATTTCAGCCAGAAAATATCTGAAATTACAAAAAAATACACAAAATCATAGTAAAGTCTAAAAATATGATTTTTGCATAAAAACTAATAAAAGTATACTAAAAAGTGGCCAGATCCTACTAAAAACTATATAAAAATACCCCCAAAAAGCGTATAAAATATCCGCTCATCACAACACCAAACTTAAACTGTTGCTTGTCCTCAAGCAACTAGATGAACGAAATAAGCCAAAGAAAATCAAGAGGCAATAGCATCTCAGAGTGTACATGAAGCTCAAATTCTAATTAGATGAGCGGGACTAGTAGCTTTTAACTTCTGAACAGTTTTGGCATCTCCATTTATCCTTTGAAGTTCTGAATGATTGACATCTATCGGAACTCAGAATTTTAGATAGTGTTATTGACTCTCCTAGTTAAATATGTTGATTCTTGAACACAGCTACTTTATGAGTCTTGGTTGTGGCTCAAAGCACTTTATTTTCCAGTATTATCACCGGATACATAAATGCCACAGACACATAACTGGGTGAACCCTTTTCAGATTGTAACTCAGCTTTGCTAAAGTCCCTAGTTAGAGGTGTCCAGAGTTCTTAAGCACACTCTTGCTTTGGATCACGACTTTAACCACTCAGTCTCAAGCTTTTCGCTTAGACCTGTATGCCACAAGCACATGATTAGGGACAGCTTGATTCAGCCGCTTAGGCCTGGATTTTATTCCTTTAGGACCTCATATCCATTGATGCTCAAAGCCTTGGACCTTTTTTACCCTTTGCCTTTTGGTTTTAGGGGCTATTGGATTTTTCTGCTAGCTTTTTCTTTTTTTTTTTTTGAATTCTCTTACTCCAATAATCAATTCTATGATTTTTCAGATCATCAACAACATTTTTCTTTTTTTCCCATCATTCTTTCAGAGCCAATAATTTTAACATTCATAAGCTTCACTATCAAAATTTATGCACTGTTCATGCATTCATTCAGAGAATAAAGAGTATTATCACCACATATAAATAATTTGAATTTTTCTTATTAAGAACTCGAAGAAAAAATTAACTCCTTACTCTAAAAATCTGCTATTTTATTCATGTTTAGTGATGATGAAAAAAATAAATTATAGCTTACTTGGGGATAAAGTCAAAAAAACAAAAAGTAAGGACATTCATTACTACTATTCCTATAACTCTAAAAATAGATTTCTAATAGCAGAGTTATCATAGAGTTAAGATTATGACTCAATAACCTTTAGTTTGTGAGGTGGATGCTCCTTCAGTCTGTGGGGTGTCTGGTCCTTCAAGAGGTAGCTTTTGGCGCTTTAGCTCCTGTAGTTCACACCCTTGCTTCTCTTGTTCCTTAAGTAGCTTGCAGAGCATGCTATTTTGATTTTCCTGTTCTTCTTTCATTTGATCCATAGCTTCTTGCAGCTTGGTAATAGATGCTTCTAAGCGAGTCTAGTAGTCAATCTATGGGATTTCTGGGAGGAACTCTTGTGCCCTCCTTTTGATGGGAATGTCTTGCACTTGTTGCCATTCCATTGATTTCTTTGTGATTGGGAGATCAACTGGGATATACTCATCTACTCCCATTTTTACTCCAGCATTTTTACATAGCAGAGAAATCAAGTTTGGATATGCCAGTTTGGCTTTGGTGGAGTTCTTGTTTGCAATTGTATAAAGCTCACAAGCAATCAGATGATGAACTTCTACTTCTTTTCCCATCATAATGCAATGGGTCATCACTGTTCTTTTAACAGTGACCTCAGAGCGATTGTTGGTGGGTAGTATGGAACGCCCAATAAAATCCAGCCAGCCTTTAGCAACTGGTTTGAGATCCCCCCTCCTGAGTTGAATTGGGACATTCTTTGAGTTGGTTACCCACTTGGCTCCGGAGATGCATATGTCCTCTAGAACTTGGTCCAGGCGCTTATCTTGATTCAGAATTCTCCTGTTAAAGGATTTCGGGTCATCTTGTAGTTGAGGTAGCTCGAAGATCTCTCAAATGCTGTCATGGTGAAAGTATATAATCCTTCCTCTGACCATGGTTCGGAAGGTATAGAAGGCAGTTCCATACATTCTCTGTTTATCTGTTTGCCACAGATTTGAGTAGAATTCTGATGCACAGAAACTTGTCTCTCAACAAATTTCCCTTCGGTAAGTATACCGAATTGTCGTCAAGTCAAAACTCACAATAGAGTGAGGTCAAATCCACATGGATTAACGGATTAAGCAATCAATGGTTAATTGATTATCCTAGTTAGACAAATCATATTGGAGTGATAAGTAACAAGGAAATGTAAATGGCATAAAAGTAAAGAAAGCAATAAAGTGCAGAAAAGTAAAATGGCAAGAAAAGTAAATATAAGAACTAAAAGTAAAATGAACATTGGGATTAAGAGATTTTGCAATCCTCCGGATCAAGTTCATTCTCATCTCTTCCTCAATCAATGCATTCATTGATCTCCTTGGCAATCTTAAGTGATTGGATCCCAATTCCTTGGCAATCCAATCTCTCTAAACTTGAACAATTTCCCAATTCCTTAATTTAATTGCTCATGGGAAGAGATGAAGTTTGGTCACTGATTATACCACGCACATTCATAGATCAAAGTATTGGTAGGATTAAATGACACAATATCTATCTAACCCCCAACCTAATCCAATGTGAGAGAGCATTTCTAGTATGATTTCCTCATTCCTCTTCCAAGGTTCAGAGGAAATCCAAGTACGAGCAATTTCTCTTCTGAGACAATTACCCAATTGTATGAAGATCGAAACCTCTCTAGTAAAATCAAGAGAAAAGAAAGAAGAAGAAGAATAAAAACTACAATTGATCCATTAAATCACAATTAAGCTCTCTAACCCAATGAAAAGAGTTAGTTGTTCATTGCTCTACCAAAATAGAAAAGAAAGAAAGTGCAGAAAAATAAAGATGAAGATTAAAACTGAAATTAAAACTTCAAAGTTCATAAATGAAAAATACAAACTAAAATTTAACTACTACTAAGAAAAGGAAACAAAAGAGAAAAGGAAGAAGAGTGTAGGAGAGGAAGGAGTCCAAAGACCCCTCTTCGATCCCCCCGGGATCCAGAATTCAATTTCTCCTAATCCAGCCTTCTTGAATGTACAAACTAAGGCCTTTATATAGGCTCTCCTAAATTACAAAATGAAATTAAAAGCAAATTACAATTAAATGAAAATTCCTTTTCTAGATGCTTCTTGTGGCCTTGATTGGTTGACACTTGTGGGCTTGCTTCCTTGAGGTTAGGTGGTCCTTGAAAGAGAAGTGAATCAAGTTGAGGTCCAGGTGCTAATGTTAGTGCTACCGTTAGCCACACTAACGCTACAAGTGTGGCGTTAGTGCTGAAGTTAGTGTGGCTAACGTCACACTTGCTACCAAGTTGGTGTTTTTGGGGCTTAAAAGATGCCTATTGTTTCTGTTTCAATTTCATGCCTAGTATAGAGTATTATATATCGTTGGAAAGCTCTGAATGTCAGCTTTTAAACACAACTAAAATTACCTCAATTGGACTTCTGTAACTGAAATTATGCTCCTTTGACAGGGACAGGGTCGCTGGCATACTCGCTGGCGTTATTGGAAAAAGTGAGTGCTAATAATGTCAGCATTTAGGGCATTAATATTGCCAGATTATGGAGCTCAAACTTAATGTCCACCCCATATTATTATATATTGTTGCAAAGCCCTGGATGTCTACTTTCTAACATCTTTAAAAGCACATCATTTGGAGCTCTACAGCTCGAGTACACTTCTTGGAAGGTGAAGAGGTCAGCTGGCCTTACTACAGGTTGATACCATGTTAATCTTTGCACTTTCGGGGCAGGTTTTTTCCCTTAAATTTAGTGTCCACCATGTAGTGCCATATATGCTTAGAAAGAGCTGGAATCCTACTTTCTAATGCCGCTAGAATCACCTTATTTGGAGCTTTGTGGCTCAAGTTATTTTGTTTGAAGAAGGCTAGGTCAGGTTGCCGGGTTAGATTTTTGCCCACATTAGTGTCCACGTTAGTGTAACTAATGTGGCCACTAACATGGGTGTTCTTGGCTTCACAAACGTTAGTGGCATTCACTTTTTCCACTAACGTTGGAGTTTCCCTTTCTTTCCACGTTAGTTCCCACGTTAATGTAACTAACGTGGCAACTAACGTGGGTCTTCTTGCCCTTCGCTAACGTTAGTGGCGTTCACTTTTACCATAACGTTGGAGTTTCTCTTCTCTTCCACATTAGTGCCATGAACTTTCTCACTAACGTTGGGGCTTCTCTTCTCTTCCACGTTAGTGGCACTAACGTAGCCACTAACGTGGCTCTTCTCTGCTTCATGTTACCTGAAATCAATCAAACAAAGTGCATCCAAGTCTTGCTCCTAATCATGAGATTATGCATCATCCATTTTATCATTCAGTTCATGTATAATTCTCATGAAATCATTCAAAATTCACAATGTTTGTGTGAATCATGGTATGAATGCATTTTTTAACCAAATGCTTGCTTATTTCCTAAGAAAATGCATGAAACCAACCTAAAGCATACAAAAAATGGCTAGTAAAACTAGCCAAGATGCCCTAGCATCACAACACCAAACTTAAATCTTGCTTGTCCCCAAGCAAGAAAAGAACTATGCACAAAGAATTCTCTTAATTGGAATGTATTGAAGAATTGCTTATGATGCCTTAGTGGGTGAAGTGAATAAGTGACAGTGGGGTGAACTCTAATTTGTATGCTTATGCAAGGATTCCAGTGCTCATTAGTCCTCACATTTTGGAAGTCTTAGATCTTAGGACTTCCATTCAAATGATATTATGGAATCCTCTTTATAGATTGTCACCTTGAAGCAGCACTTATTTTCTAGCATTTTTCTTTCTTTGTGGAATTTGGCCTCGACTCTAGGTGTCATGTATCAAAGCGGCTTTTTAAGATAAGCTTTCAATCAATACTCCCAAACCAGTTGGTCTAAGGTATTAGGTGTTGAAGCACCCCTTACGATTTACTTGCTCAAGCCTCTCTCTTTGATACAAATCCACCACAAGCATTTAACTAGGACAATAACTCTTTGAGTTCTTGTTTCTTTCTTTTTTTCTTCCTAGTAATTGATGCTCAGAGCCTTGGGCTTGTTCTTTATTTTTCTTTTTCTTTTGTTTTCTTTTGTTACTGCTTCTTGGATCAATAGATGTTTGAGAAATTCCATAATACTTCTCTAAACTTCATTTCATGTCTATGAGCTCCCATGCAAGTTTTCACAAATATGCAACCTCAATACACAATCATACAATCAGAACCTCCACTCCTCTTAATCTTTTGCTTGCCCAAGATTTATAAAATTCTTCAACATTTTTCTTTCAAAAGAATGATTTCTTTGTTGCGTTTTTAGAGATATTGGGTGCAAGTAAAATTCAAGATGATAATCATGATATCATAGCAAAATGTTACAAATCAAATATCAAATTATGCTTATTCACAAGGAGTAATCACACATGCATACAAAGAAAATAGAAGACAATCATGCAATTTAAAGTGCTGGAAATAAGTAAGAGGAAAAAGGAACTTTACCACCTTGTAGTTCATCTTATTGTTGTTGCCCTTTCCTCCTATTCTTCTCCTTCCCACACCAAACTTAGAATGATTGCTTATACTCAAGCAACAATTAAAATAGTGGTGATGGGGTCTATGATGGATCATAAATGTCTTAGAATGAAGTGTGAGTATGCATGTATTTCAGCAAGCAAGATTAAGGATACAATAAAAGCACAAGAGATACAAACAGAGACATTTTGATTACATTAATAAGTGGTGTGCTTGGTACCTTGCATGAAAGATAAGTGGCAACACCAAACTTAGTGTGACACTCTCAATTTAGAATATTGCAAGTACCCAGTGAAGATTGAAAATCAAATTGTTGCATGGCAACACCAAACTTAGAATGCAATCATATGCCAAATTATTGAAAGCAAACTAAGCAAAACAAGGAAATGTTACCTACGGTTAGGTTGCCTCCCAACAAGTGCTCTTTTAATGTCATTAGCTTGACATGTTGTTCATAACTTTCTTCCTTTTCTTCCAGTTTGTTAAGAGGAATGACTTAAAGGGGAAAGAGGAGCCAGTTAATGCCCTTGTTTTGAGTGCCTCCCCCAGAAAGCTTTCTTTTGTTGTTAGCTTGAGTAAACTTGCTTGTTGCGGTAGGGGTGGGATGGCATTTGGTTGACCTTTTCTTCTTAATGGATATTGTCTTTCTTTTCTTGGTCACAATCCTCTTTTTAGTGCTCATGTTGATTGCCTTCACCACCTTGATTTCAGGACTTGGGTGTTGTATGATGGTTGGAGCATCCGCTTCATCAAGTGCTTCTTGAATTGGTGGTTCAATGAATTCACCCTTTATGCAACTCCCTATTTTATTGGAGTAATGTGGACTCCCTTGATTGACTTCCTCCCTTTCTTCTACATGATGTTGCATTGAGTCTTTTGGGAGTGAGTTTGCATGTTCCTTTGTCACCCTTAGTAGCCTCTGTGGGTATAGAGCTTTGGGCTTATATACTCTCATAACCTCCTCATTCTTCATAGAAATCTCACTTGGTATGGGTGCCTCCTTTTCTTGTTCTTCTAATTCCTCCCTTGTTCTTGACCTTTGAATGAACTCCTCTATTTCTGGAGAGAGTGAAGTGGTCTCTCTTTGTGATCTCAACTCTTCAATGAATTATTCTTCAAAATAGAGTTGTGCATTCTGTCTCAATTTTTCTTTATGGTCCCTTTTTGCTATTTTCTCTTCTTCGTTTGTCTTTATTATTTCTTCAAGGAGGAGTTCTATCCTAGCGAGTCTATCTTCTTTTCTACTTTTTCTGAGTTCTTCAATGATGAGTTCCATCCTAGCAAGTCTATCTAAAGGAGGTTGGGTAGGTTGTAATGGTTGGTCGGGGTTGGCTTGTGAATGGAATTGGTTGTTTTGTGGTTGTATGTACTGAGAGTGGTATGACTCTTGTGGGTAGTGGATTGAGTTTTGTGGATGGTGAAATGAATTGTATGGATTTGGGATAGACTTTTGTGCTGAGGCATACTCAAATGATGAAGAATTTAGGCATGTAAAACTTGGAGGTGAGGTTGTATAATTGAGAGGTGATGGCTTTTGATGAATGGGATATGAATGAGTGAAATCTCTTTGATTTTGATCTTCCCAGCCACAACTTGAGTAGTGATCAATTTCACCAAAATATGGACCATTTTGTGTCTCTGGAAAGTGCCCCATTTCAGGTTCTTAATTCTCCCACCCACTATGAGCATAGTAAAGTAGATCATTCTGTGGTGGTGGAGAGTTTCCTATGAAATTTGATTGACTACAATATGATGGATGCTCCTTTCTTTCCTGAAAAAAGCTCTGTCTCAAACAATAGTCACAAAAAGAAATTAGAATCTCCATTATAATAAATGAGGGATTCTTAGTAAGGTAATATCATAAACAGTTAGTTAGCAAAAGAAAATAAAGAAACAAAAGAAAACAAAGACAAAAGAAAAGTTTCTAATCTAGTAGATCAATCAACCGGTAGTTTGTTAATCATAATTAATCCCCGGCAACGGCGCCATAAACTTGATGCACGAAAACTTGTCTCTCAACAAATTTCCCTTCGGCAAGTATACCGAATTGTCGTCAAGTAAAAACTCACAATAGAGTGAGGTTGAATCCACATGGATTAATGGATTAAGCAATCAATGGTAAATTGATTATCCTAGTTAGATGAATCATATTGGAGTGATAAGTAACAAGGAAATGTAAATGGCATAAAAGTAAAGAAAGATATAAAATGCAGAAAAGTAAAATGGCAAGAAAAGTAAAATGAACATTGGGATCAAGAGATATTGCAATCCTCCGGATCAAGTTCATTCTCATCTCTTTCTCAATTAATGCATTCATTGATCTCCTTGGCAATCTTAAGTGATTGGATCCCAATTCCTTGGCAATCCAATCTCTCTAAGCTTGAAAAATTTATCAATTCCTTGATTTAATTGCTCATGGGAAGAGATGAAGTTTGGTCATTGATTATACAACACACATTCATAGATCAAAGTATTGGTAAGATTAAATGTCACAATATCCATCCAACCCCCAACCTAATCCAATGTGAGAGAGCATTTGTAGCATGATTTCCTCGTTCCTCTTCCAAGGTTCAGAGGAAATCCAAGTATGAGCAATTTCTCTTCCGAGAAAATTACACAATTGGATGAAGATCGAAAGCTCTCGAGTAAAATCAAGAGAAAAGAAAGAAGAAGAAGACTAAAAACTACAATTGATCCATTAAATCACAATAGAGCTCTCTAACCCAATGAAAAGAGTTAGTTGTTCATTGCTCTACCAAAATAGAAAAGAAAGAAAGTGCAGAAAAATAAAGATGAAGATTAAAACTGAAATTGAAACTTCAAAGTTCATAAATGAAAAGTATAAACTAAAATTTAACTACTACTAAGAAAAGGAAAAAAATAGAGAAAAGGAAGAAGAGTGTAGGAGAGGAGGGAGTCCGAAGACCCCTCTTCAATCCCCCCGGGATCCAGAGTTCAATTTCTCCGTATTCCAGCCTTCTTGAATGTACAAACTAAGGCCTTTATATAGGCTCTCCTAAATTACAAAATGAAATTAAAAGCAAATTACAATTAAATGAAAATTTCTATTCTAGATGCTTCTTGTGGCCTTGAGTGGTTGACACTTGTGGGCTTGCTTCCTTGAGGTTGGGTGGTCCTTGAAAGAGAAGTGAATCAAGTTGAGGTCCAGGTGCTAATGTTAGTGCTACCGTTAGCCACACTAACGCTACAAGTGTGGCATTAGTGCTGAAGTTAGTGTGGCTAACATCACACTTGCTACCCAGTTGGTATTTTTGGGGCTTAAAAGATGCCTATTCATCTTTGCACTTTCGGGGCAGGTTTTCTCCCTTAAATTTAGTGTCCACCATGTAGTGCCATCTATGCTTGGAAAACGCTGGAATTCTACTTTCTAATGCCGCTAGAATCACCTCATTTGGAGCTTTGTGGCTCAAGTTATTCTTGTTTGAAGAAGGCTAGGTCAGGCTGCCGGGTTTGATTTTTGCCCACGTTAGTGTCCATGTTAGTGTAACTAACGTGGGTGTTCTTGGCTTTGCAAACGTTAGTGGCATTCACTTTTTCCACTGTCATTGGAGTTTCCCTTTTCTTCCACATTATTTCCCACGTTAATGTAACTATCGTGGCAACTAACGTGGGTCTTCTTGCCCTTCCTAACGTTAGTGGCATTCACTTTTACCACTAACATTGGAGTTTCTCTTCTCTTCCACGTTAGTGCCATTAACTTTCTCACTAACGTTGGGGCTTCTCTTCTCTTCCACGTTAGTGGCACTAACGTGGCTCTTCTCTGCTTCTTGTTACTTGAAATCAATCAAACAAAGTGCATCAAAGTCTTGCTCTTAATCATGAGATTATGCATCATCCATTTTGTCATTCAATTCAGGCATAATTCTCATGAAATCAATCAAAATTCACAATGTTTGCTTGAATCATGGTATGAATGCATTTTTAACCAAATACTTGCTTATTTCCTAAGAAAATGCATGAAACTAACTTAAAGCATACAAAAAATGGCTAGTAAAACTAGCCAAGATGCCCTGGCATCAAATTCCTGAACCATGTTTCTCCTCACCTTTGTGTCAGGATTAGCTAGGATTTCCCAGCCTCTGTTTCGAATTTGCTCTTGGATCTCCGGATATTCATCTTCTTTCAGATCGAATTTAACTTCCGGGATCACTGACCTCAGACCCATTATTTTGTAATAATGGTCTACATGTTCTTTGGTTAAGAACTTCTCTTGATTCCAAAGTGGTTTTAGAATATTCTCTTTCTTGCCTCTTGAGGTGGTTTGTTTTCCCTTAGGACCCATGATCTTGGTGAGTCTTGGCTCAGTGATCAAGAAAAGCACACCAAACTTAGAAGTTTGCTTGTCCCCAAGCAAAAGAAAGGAAAGGAGTGGAAGAGAGGGAGAGAAAATTTTGAATGGTGGAGGAAAGGGGATGGCCGAATGGCAATTTAAAGGGGGGAGGGGTGGGTTCGAAAATTTGGAAAAATATGTGCAAAAGATATGATTTGTTAAAAAGACGTGATAGAAGATATGATTTGTGAAAAGATAATTATGATATACAAAAGATGTATTTTTAAAATTGGGAAGATAAGAGGGGGATTTGGAAAAATAATTCTGATTTTGAAAAGATAGTGTGATGGGTTGAAAAAGATTTGAAAAGAATTTAAAAAAGATATATGAGTTTTTTTTTTTACAACGATGTTGATGGAAATAGAAAAAGAATTATTTTTTTTTTGGATTAAGAAATTTTTGAAATTGAAATTGAAAGATGAGGATTTGTAACATGTTCATGCAAGAAATGTGGAAAGAAATATTAAAATTTGAAAAAAAAATCTGAGTTGGGAACAAGAACCTCCTCCCCCCATGTTCCTGGCGTTAAACACCCAGGAGTAGCATGTCTTGGGCGTTTAACGCCCAATTGCTGCCTATTGTGGGCGTTTAAATGCCCAGCCAGGTATCCTGGCTGGTGTTTAAACGCTAGTTTGCCTTCCTTACTGGGCGTTTAAACGCCCCTGGTTCGCGTTTAAACGCCAGTTTGCCTTATTTACTAGCATTTTTCTGCTAGTGAGCATCTTTTCTCTGTTTGCCGCTATGAATTTTTCTGTAACTCTGTGAACTTCTGCAGTGAAAGATAAATTTTGTATCAAACTCTTGTGATTACTAGAAAATAGATATGCTTAACCAATGGTTGGGTTGCCTCCCAATAAGAGCTTCTTTATTGTCTTTAGCTGGACCTCACTGATTGTTATTCTAGTCTCAGTTTTGAGCACTCTTGCTCAATATTGCTTTTAAGATAGTGTTTGACTCTTTGTCCATTAACAATGAATCTTTTATCAGAGTCAGTATCTTGAAGCTCCACATATCCATATAGTGACACACTTGTAATCACATATGGTCTTCTCCACCGGGATTTTAATTTCCCAGGGAATAATTTGAGTCTAGAGTTGAATAGCAGGACCTTTTGTCCTGGTTCAAAGACTCTGGATGACAATTTCTTGTCATGCCATCTTTTTGCTTTCTCCTTGTAAATTTTTGCATTTTCGAAAGCATTGAGCCTGAATTCCTCTTGCTCATTCAACTGGAGCAATCTCTTGTGTTCCAGTTCCACAGGCAGATGATAGGCTTTGCCATACACAAGTTGGTATGGAGAAGTTTTTTATAGGAGTCTTGAATGCTGTTCTGTATGCCCACAAAGCATCATCCAAGCTTTTTGCCTAGTCCTTTCTATGGGCCATCACAGTTCGTTCTAGGATTCCTTTTAGTTCTCTATTTGAGACCTCAGCTTGCCCATTTGTCTGTGGATGGTATGAAGTTGCTACCTTGTGGCTAATTCCATACCGGACCATAGCAGAGTAAAGCTGTTTATTGCAGAAATGAGTGCCTCAATCACTGATTATTGCTCTGGGGATACCAAATCTACTGAAGATGTGTTTTTGGAAGAACTTTATCACTATTTTAGTATCACTAGTGGATGTTGCAATTGCCTCTACCCATTTAGATACATAGTCTACTGCCACCAGAATATAAGTGTTTGAGTATGAAGGTGGTAAAGGCCCCATGAAGTCAATACCTCATACGTCAAACAATTCAATCTCTAAGATCCCTTGCTGAGGCATGGCGTAACCATGAGGCAGATTACCAGCTCTCTGGCAACTGTCACAGTTCCGTACAAACTCTCAAGAGTATTTAGAGAGAGTAGGCCAGTAGAAGCCACATTAGAGGACTATTGCGGCTGTTCGCTCACTTCCGAAATGTCCTTCGTATTGTGATCCATGGCAATGCCAAAGGATCCTCTGTGCTTCTTCTCTAGGTATGCACCTATGGATTAATCAGTCTGCGCATCTCTTAAAGAGATATGGTTCATCCCATAAGTAGTATTTTGCATCAGAAATTAACTTTTTTGTTTGCTACCTGCTGTACTCTTTGGGTATGAACCTTGCAGCCTTATAGTTTGCAATGTATGCAAACCATAGTGCTTCCTGAATGGCAAAGAGTTGCTCATCCGGAAAAGTTTCAAAGATCTCAATGATAGGGAGGGACGCCCCTTTTACTGGTTTTATCCGGGACAGGTGATCTGCCACTTGGTTTTCTGTCCCTTTTCTGTCTCTTATATCTATATCAAACTCTTACAGAAGCAGCACCCACCTTATGAGCCTGGGTTTTGAATCCTGCTTTGTGAGTAGATATTTAAGAGTAGCATGGTCAGTGTACACAATCACCTTTGATCCTACCAAATAGGATCTGAACTTGTCAATGGCATAAACCACTGCAAGCAATTCCTTTTCTGTGGTTGTGTAATTCTTCTGTGCATCATTCAGGACACGGCTGGCATAATAAATGACATGCAGAAGTTTGTCATGCCTCTGTCCCAATACTGCACCTATAGCATGATCACTGGCATCACACATCAGTTCGAATGGTAAGGTCCAGTTTGGTACAGAAATGAATGGTGCTGTAACCAGCTTGGCTTTCAGGGTCTCAAACGCCTACAGACACTTTGTGTCAAATATAAATGGCGTGTCAGCAGCTAGCATATTACTTAGAGATTTTGCAATTTTTGAAAAATCCTTTATAAACCTCCTATAGAATCCTGCATGCCCCAGAAAGCTTCTGATTGCCTTAACATTGGCAGGTGGTGGTAATTTTTCAATTACCTCTACCTTAACTTGATCTACCTCTATTCTTCTATTCGAGATCTTGTGCCCAAGGACGATCCCTTCAGTCACCATAAAGTGACATTTTTCCCAGTTCAAAACCAGGTTAGTCTCTTGGCACCTCTTTAGAACAAGAGTCAGGTGATCAAGACAGAAGCTGAATGAGTCTCCATATACTGAGAAGTCATCCATGAAGACTTCCAGAAATTTCTCCACCATATCAGAGAAAATAGAGAGCATGCATCTCTGAAAGGTTGCAAGTGCATTACACAGCCCAAATGGCATCCTTCTGTAGGCAAATACTCCAGATGGGCATGTGAATACTGTTTTCTCTTGATCATGGGAATCTACTGCAATTTGGTTGTAGCCTGAATAGCTATCCAAAAATCAGTAATAATCATGACCTACTAGTCTTTCTAGCATTTGGTCTATGAATGGTAAAGGAAAATGATCATTTCTGGTGGCTGTATTGAGTCTTCTGTAGTCAATACACATGCGCCACCCTGTAACTGTTCTTGTGGGAACCAGTTCATTTTTCTCATTATGAACCACTGTCATACCTCCCTTCTTGGGGACGACTTGGACAGGGCTCACCCAGGGGCTATCAGAAATTGGATAAATAATCCCAGCCTCTAGTAATTTAGTGACCTCTTTCTGCACCACTTCCTTCATGGCTGGATTCAGCCACCTTTGTGGTTGAACCACTGGCTTAGCATTATCCTCCAAGAGAATCTTGTGCATGGATCTGGCTAGGCTAATGCCCTTAAGATCACTTATGGACCATTGATGAGCGGATAATTTATACGCTTTTTGGCATTGTTTTTAGGTAGTTTTTAGTATGATCTAGTTACTTTTAGGGATGTTTTCATTAGTTTTTATACTAAATTCACATTTCTGGACTTTACTATGAGTTTGTGTGTTTTCCTATGATTTCAGGTATTTTCTGGCTGAAATTGAGGGACCTGAGCAAAACTCTGATAAGAGACTGACAAAGGACTGCTGATACTGTTGGAATCTGACCTTCCTGCACTCGAAATGGATTTGTTGGAGCTACAGAACTCCAAATGGCGCGCTCTCAACGGCGTTAGAAAGTAGGCATCCAGAGCGTTCCAGCAATATATAATAGTTTATACTTTATTCGTAATTAAACGACGTAAACTGGCGCCCAATTCCAGTTCCATGCTGCATTCTGGAGTCAAACGCCAGAAACACGTCACGAACCAGAGTTGAACGCCCAAAACACGTTACAACTTGGCGTTCAACTCCAAGAGAAGCCTCAGCTTGTGTATAGATCAAGCTCAGCCCAAGCACACACCAAGTGGGCCTTGGAAGTGGATTTTTGCATCAATTACTTACTTCTGTAAACCCTAGTAGCTAGTCTAGTATAAATAGGACTTTTTACTATTATATTTTTCATCCTGGATTGTAATTTTGATCCTGTGATCACGTTTTGGGGGCTGGCCATTTGGCCATGCCTGAACCTTCATCACTTATGTATTTTCAACGGTGGAGTTTCTACACACCATAGATTAAGGGTGTGGAGCTCTGCTGTACCTTGAGTTTCAATGCAATTACTACTATTCTCTATTTAATTCGACTTATTCTTATTCTAAGATATTCCTTGTACTTCACCATGATGAATGTGATGATCCATGACACTCATCACCATTCTTACCTATGAACGCGTGACTGACAACCACTTCCGTTCTACCTTAGACCGGGCGCATATCTCTTGGATTCCTTAATCAAAATCTTCGTGGTATAAGCTAGAATTGATGGCGGCATTCATGGGAATCCAGAAAGTCTAACCTTGTCTGTGGTATTCCGAGTAGGAATCCGGGATTGAATGATTGTGATGAGCTTCAAACTCGCGATTGTTGGGCGTTAGTGACAGACGCAAAAGGATCAATGGATTCTATTCCAACATGATCGAGAACCGACAGATGATTAGTCGTGCTATGACAGAGCATTTGGACCATTTTCACTGAGAGGATGTGATGTAGCCATTGACAATGGTGATGCCCTACATACAGCTTGCCATAGAAAGGAGTGACAAAGATTGAAGGAAGGCAGTAGGAAAGCAGAGATCCAACAGGGACAAGCATCTCCAGACATTTATCTGAAATTCCCACTAATGAATTTACATAAGTGTTTCTATCCTTTATTATTTAATTAAGTATCTCTTTATATTTTCCGAAAACCACTATCAATTTGAATCCGCCTGACTGAGATTTACAAGGTGACCATAGCTTGCTTCATAACAACAATCTTTGTGGGATCGACCCTTACTCACGTAAGGTATTACTTGGACGACCCAGTACACTTGCTGGTTAGTTGTGCAGAGTTGTGAGAAAGTGTGATTCACGTTTGAGAGCACCAAGCCTTTGGAGCCATTGTTGATGATCACAATTTTGTCCACCAAGTTTTTGGCACCATTGCCGGGGATTGTTCGAGTATGGACAACTGACGGTTCATCTTGTTGCTCAAATTAGGTAATTTTCTTTTCAAAAAGTTGTCAAAAATTTTTCAAAATTTTTCTTTGTTTTCGTTTTTCCAAAAAAATTATTTTCGAAAAATTTTTTTAAATTATTCTATGGCTTTAAAACTTTCAAGAACGAATTCTAGAGTTTCATGGTAACATGTTGAATCATAGCTGGCTATAAAGCCATATCCAAACTCCTTTGGGATTGGTCTTCAATTAATCACCACAATGCATGTAATGCCATCCTAAAGCTGGCTGGCTATTAAGCCATGTCCAACCCCTGAATTGGAGCTTTAGGCTAACATAAAAAGATTACTGGAATTTTTCTTAAAGATTTTGAATTTCTTATTTTATTTTTCCATATGTTTTTCGAAAAAATATAATAAAAATACAAAAAAGAATTAGAAAATCATAAAAACCAAAAATATTTTGTGTTTCTTGTTTGAGTCTTGAGTCAATTTTTAAGTTTGGTGTCAATTGCATGTTTTAAAAAATTATTATGCATTTTTCAAAAATTCATGCGTTCATGGTGTTCTTTATGATCTTCAAGTTGTTCTTGGTAAGTCTTCTTGTTTGATCTTGATGTTTTCTTGTTTTGCATCTTTTGTTGTCTTTCATATGCATTTTTCATTTGTTAGAATCCATGCATTAAAGATTTATAAGTTTGGTGTCTTTCATGTTTTCATTGCATCAAAAATTTTTCAAAATTATGTTCTTGATGTTCATCGTGATCTTCAAAGTATTCTTGGTGTTCATCTTGACATTCATAGTGTTCTTGCATGCATCTTGTGTTTTGATCCAAAATTTTTATGTTTTGGGTCATATTTGTATTTTTCTCTCTCATAATTAAAAATTCAAAAATCAAAAAATATATTTTCCTTAATTTTCTCATAATTTTCGAAAATTTGAGTTGACTTAGTCAAAAAATTTTAAAATTAGTTGTTTCTTACAAGTCAAGTCAAATTTTCAATTTTAAAAATCCTATCTTTTCAAAACTTTTTCAAAAATCAAATCTTTTTCATTTTTATCTTATGATTTTTGAAAATTTAAAAATACTTTTCAAAAATCTTTTTCTTAATTTTATCTTTATTTTCGAAAATTATACTAACAAGTAATATGATTGATTCAAAAATTTGAAGTTTGTTACTTTCTTGTTAAGAAATGTTCAATCTTTAAATTCTAGAATCATATCTTTTAGTTTCTTGTTAGTCAAGTAATTAATTTTAATTTTAAAAATTAAATCTATCTTATCTTATCTTTTATATCATATCTTTTTCAACATTTTTTCTTTTTCAAAAAAATTGATTTTAAAATATCTCATCTAACTTCTTATCTTCTTATCTTTTCAAATTTGATTTTAATATCTTTTTCAACTAATTATTTGACTTTTGTTTGTTTCTTATCTTTTTCAAAACCACCTAACTACTTTTCCCTCTTTAATTTTCGAAAATATCTCATCTCTTTTTCAAAAATTCTTTTTAATTGTTTTAAATTTTAATTTTAATTATATCTTATCTTTAATTTTCGAAAATCATTAACTACTTTTTCAAAATTATTTTCAAATTCTCCCTCTCTTCTCTTCTTCTATTTACTTATTTATTTACTAACACTTCTCTTCACCTCTCTTCATCTCCAATCACTGCCTCTATCCTTACCCTTGTGATTGGATTCTCCACTCTTATTCTTTCCTTCTTCTACTAATAATAAAGATCCTCTTTGTCCAGATATAGAGGATTCCTCTTCCTTTTTCTTTTTCTCTTCTCTTTCATATGAGCATGAATAAGGAAAAAAGCATCTTTGTTGAAGCTGATCCAGAACCTGAAAGGACTCTGAAGAGGAAACTAAGAGAAGCTAAATTACAACAATCCAGAGGCAACCCTTCTGAAAATTTCGAACAAGAGAAGGAGATGGCAGCCGAACCCAACAACAATAATGCAAGGAGGATGCTTGGTGATTTCACTAAACCAACGTCCAAGTTTGATGGAAGAAGTATCTCAATTCCTGCCATTGGAGCAAACAATTTTGAGCTGAAACCTCAATTAGTTGCTTTGATGCAACAGAACTGCAAGTTTCATGGACTTCCATCTGAAGATCCTTATCAGTTTTTAACCGAGTTCATACAGATTTGTGAGACTGTCAAGACAAATGGAATAGATCCTGAAGTCTACAGGCTCATGCTTTTCCCTTTTGCTGTAAGAGACAGAGCTAGAACATGGTTGGACTCAACCTAAAGATAGCCTGGACTCCTGGGATAAGCTGGTCACGGCCTTTTTGGATAAATTCTTTCCTCCTCAAAAGTTGAGCAAGCTTAGAGTGGATGTTCAGACCTTCAAGCAAAAAGATGGTGAATCCCTCTATGAAGCTTGGGAAAGATACAAACAGATGACCAAAAAGTGTCCTTCTGACATGTTTTCAGAATGGACCATAATAGATATATTCTATTATGGTCTATCTGAGTTCTCTAAGATGTCATTGGACCATTCTGCAGGTGGATCCATTCACCTAAAGAAAATGCCTGCAAAAGCTCAAGAACTTATTGATATGGTTGCAAATAACCAATTCTTGTATACTTCTGAGAGGAATTCCGTGAATAATGGGATGCCTCAGAGGAAGGGAATTCTTGAGATTGATGCTCTGAATGCCATATTGGCTCAGAACAAAATGTTGACTCAGTAA
The DNA here is from genome assembly GCF_000817695.3 of Arachis duranensis. Classification (NCBI taxonomy): domain Eukaryota; kingdom Viridiplantae; phylum Streptophyta; class Magnoliopsida; order Fabales; family Fabaceae; genus Arachis; species Arachis duranensis. The sequence continues at coordinate 61,738,664 of NC_029772.3, read as the reverse complement.
GTCAACATGATTTCCCAACGTCTGAATGGATGGCAAAATGCATCCAACAGTACTAAAGAGGCATCTTCTGAAGAAGAAGCTTATGATCCTGAGAACCCTGCAATGGCAGAGGTAAATTACATAGGTGAATCTTATGGAAACACCTATAACTCAACATGGATAAATCATCCAAATTTCTCATGGAAGGATCAACAAAGGCCTCAACTAGGCTTTAATAATGGTGGAAGAAATAGGTTTAGCAATAGCAAGCCTTTTCCATCATCTTCTCAGCAACAGACAGAGAATTCTGAATAAAGCACCTCTAACTTATCAAACATAGTCTCTGATCTGTCTAAAGCCATTTTAAGTTTCATGAGTGAAACAAGGTCCTCCATTAGAAATTTGGAGGCACAAGTGGGCCAGCTGAGTAAGAAAGTCACTGAAACTCCTCCTAGTACTCTCCCAAGCAATACAGAAGAGAATCCAAAGAGAGAGTGCAAGGCCATTGATATAGTCAATATGGCCGAATGCAAGGAGGAAGGGGAGGATGTGAATCCCAATGAGGAAGACCTCATGGGACGTCTCCCAACCAAGAAGGAATTCCCTATTGAGGACCCAAAGGAATATGAGGCTTATATAGAGACCATAGAGATTCCATTAAACCTCCTTCTACCATTCATGAGCTCTGAAGACTATTCTTCCTCTGAAGAGGATGAAGATTTAACTGGAGAGCAAGTTGCTCAATGTCTAGGAGCCATCATGAAGCTAAATGCCAAGTTATTTGGTAATGAGAGGAAGCATGAACAACTTCTCTCAATGCAGAGTCAAACAAGGCCCTCACAGTCAAATTCTAAGTTTGGTGTTGGGAGGCCACAACCAAACTCTAGAGTTTGGTATTGAACCCCCACATTCAAACTCTAGGTTTGGTGTTGGAAGGTCCCAACAATGCTCTGAACATCTGTGAAGCTCCATGAGAGCTCACTGTCAAGCTATTGACATTAAAGAAGCGCTTATTGGGAGGCAACCCAATTTTTATTTATCTAATTTTATTTTATTTTCATTGTTCTTTTATGTTTTATTAGGTTCATGATCATGTGGAGTCATGAAAAAATATTAAAATTAAAAACAGAATCAAAAACAGCAGAAGAAAAATCATACCCTGGAGGAAGGACTTACTGGCGTTTAAATGCCAGTAAGGAGCATCTGGCTGGCGTTCAACGCCAGGACAGAGCATGGATCTAGCACTGAACGCCAGAAACAAGCATGGAACTGGCGTTCAACGCCAGAAACATGCTGCACATGGGCGTTGAACGCCCAGAACATGCATCACTTCGACGTTTAAATGCCAGAATTGCATGCAAAGGCATTTTACATGTCTAATGGGTGCAGGGATGTAAATTCTTGACACCCCAGGATCTGTGGACCCCACAGGATCACCTCAGGATTTGTGGACCCCACAGGATCTCCACCCACCTCAACTCACCTTCTCTCTTCTTCACCAATCACCTCAATCTCTCTTTCCCATCACCCCTTCACCACTCACATCCATTCATCTCTTCCCCACCCAATCCCACCCATGTGGCCAAAACATATACATCTCTCCCTCTCCACCATATCTTCTTCCATTCTTTCTTCTTTTGCTCGAGGGCGAGCAACATTTTAAGTTTGGTGTGGTAAAAGCATAGCTTTTTGTTTTTCCATAATCATTGATGGCACCTAAGGCCAGAGAAACCTCTAGAAAGAGGAAAAGGAAGACAAAAGCTTCCACCTCCGAGTCATAGGAGATGGAGAGATTCATCTAAAGGGTCTATAGCTCAGTGGTAGAACATTTGACTGCAAATTAAGAGATCCCTGAGATGCCTCAGGGGATAAATTTTCCTCCACATAATTATTGGGAGCAACTAAGGATAGGAGCACCAAAATCACTAGGGATCATGCAACAGAAGCAAGGAAGAAACATAAAGGATCTCAAAGAGCACCATTGGTCCTTCAAGAAGGCACCACCCTCACTAAGGTGGACTCATTCCTTGTTCTTATTTTCTCTGCTTTTCGGTTTTTATGTTATATGTTTATCTATGTTTTGTGTCTCTACTTCATGATCATTAGTAGTTAGTAACTATCTCTTAAAGCTATGAATAATTCCATTAATCCTTCACCTCTCTTAAATGAAAAATGTTTCTAATTCAAAAGAACAAGAAGTACATGAATTTCGAATTTATCCTTGAATTTAGTTTAATTATATTGATGTGGTGACAATACTTTTTGTTCTCTGAATGAATGTGGTGACAATACTTTTTGTTTTCTGAATGAATGCTTGAACAGTGCATATGTCTTTTGAATTTGTTGATTAAAGAATATTAAACTTATTGGCTCTTGAAAGAATGATGAATAAGAGAAATGTTATTGATGATCTGAAAAATCATAAAATTGATTCTTGAAGCAAGAAAAAGCAGTGAAAAAGCAAAAGGCTTGCGAAAAAAAGGTGGCGAAAAAAATAGAAAGAAAAAGAAAAAGCAAGCAGAAAAAGCCAATAGCCCTTAAAACCAAAAGGCAAG
>NC_029772.3:61670723-61734850 GCF_000817695.3 Arachis duranensis | reverse complement strand
GTTAGTGACAGACGCAAAAGGATCAAGGGATTCTATTCCAACATGATCGAGAACCGACAAATGATTAGCCGTGCTGTGACAGAGCATTTGGACCATTTTCACTAAGAGGATGGGATGTAGCCATTGACAACGGTGATGCCCTACATACAGCTTGCCATAGAAAGGAGTGACAAAGATTGAAGGAAGGCAGTAGGAAAGCAGAGATCCAACAAGGACAAGCATCTCCAGACATTTATCTGAAATTCCCACTAATGAATTTACATAAGTGTTTCTATCCTTTATTATTTAATTAAGTATCTCTTTATATTTTCCGAAAACCACTATCAATTTGAATCCGCCTGACTGAGATTTACAAGGTGACCATAGCTTGCTTCATAACAACAATCTTTGTGGGATCGACCCTTACTCACGTAAGGTATTACTTGGACGACCTAGTACACTTACTGGTTAGTTGTGCGGAGTTGTGACAAAGTGTGATTCACGTTTGAGAGCACCAAGCCTTTGGAGCCATTGTTGATGATCACAATTTCGTCCACCAACCACCCAAGAGCTGTCTTGTGTGTCTTTAGCACTTGAATCAGCGCTTCCTCTTCCTGTGGCTTTAAAGTAGAGCTTATGATAACAGGAAAAGTGTTGTCTTCTTCCAGAAATGCATATTTCAGGGATGGTGGCAGTGGTTTGAGCTTTGGTTTGGGGGACTTTTCCTCTATTGAGGAGTTTTCAGAGGTTTCTAATTCCTCTGGCCCCTCCAGGTCAGGCTGAACATCTTTAAATATGTCCTCTAGCTCTGATTCGAGACTCTCAGTCATATTGATTTCTTCTACCAGAGAGTCAATAAGATCCACTCTCATGTAGTTTTTTGGTGTGTCTGGATACTGCATAGCTTTGACAGCATTCAACTTAAACTCATCCTCATTGACTCTCAGGGTCACTTCCCCTTTTTGGACATCAATGAGGGTACATCCAGTTGCTAGAAATGGTCTTCCTAGAATGAGAGCTGCACTCTTGTGCTCATCCATTTCTAGCACTACAAAGTCAGTAGGAAAGGCAAATCATCCAACCTTGACAATCATGTCCTCGATTATGCCTGATGGGTATTTAATGGAGCCATCAGCAAGTTGAAGACAGATCCGGGTTGGTTTGATCTCTTCGGTAAACCCAAGCCTTCTGATAGTGGATGCAGGGATTAGGTTTATACTTGACCCAATATCACATAGAGCTATCTTGGTGCAAATCCCTTCTAATGTGCATGGTATCATAAAGCTTCCGGGATCCTTAAGCTTCTCTGGTAAGCTTTTTGGAATGACTGCACTGCATTCCTTAGTGAGGAAAACTTTTTCAGTTTCTCTCCAATCCTTCTTATGGCTTAAGATTTCTTTCATGAACTTAGCATTAGAGTGTATTTGCTTAAGTGCTTCTGCAAACAGAATCTTTATTTCAAGAGTCCTGAGATAGTCTACAAAGTAGGCAAATTACTTATCCTGTTCCGCTTGACGGAGTTTCTGACGATAAGGTATTTTGGCTTTATATTCTTCAACCTTGGATGCTGCAAGTTTATTTCCTGCAGAAGCAGGCAGAGACACCTTCTTGAGGGAGTCATCATCAGCACTTGTGGGTGTCTGATCCCTTACTAGCATTTGAACGCCAGGATTGCGCGCTAGATTGGGGTTTAACGCTAGATTCCTACCTTGTTCTGGTGTTTGAACGCCAGAGTTGAACATGGAATTGGCGTTTGACGCCAACTTGTCACCCTTTTCTGGCGTTTGGACGCCAGAATTATTCCTCTCTGGGCTATTACTGTCCTCAGAGGGATTTTGGGTAATATTCTATTCATCTTCTGTCAGCTGTTCTTTTCTTGGCCTTCTGCTGCCTTGAGTTAATGTATTTAATATTTTTCCACTCCTTAATTGAACAGCTTGACATTCTTCTGTTATTTGTTTAGATAACTGTTGTCTTGTCTGGTCAAGTTGTGCTTCCATATTCTTATTAGCATCACGAGTATCTTGTAACATTTCTTTGAATTCTGCTAACTATTTTGTCAGAGCAAGTAATTACTGGTTGAGTTCAGCAGCTTTTTCTGGAGGACTAAGGTCAGTAGATACTGCTTTAGCCTCTTCCTTCATGGAGGACTCACTCCTCAAGTACAAATGCTAATTTCTAGCAATAGTATCTATAAACTCTTGAGCCTCTTCAATTTTCTTTCTCATGTGTATAGATCCACCAGCTGAGTGGTCTAGAGATATCTGAGCTTTTTCTGTAAGCCCATAGTAGAAGATGTCTAATTGCACCCATTCTGAAAACATTTCAGAGGGGCATTTTCTCAGCATCTCTCTATACCTCTCCCAGGTGTTGTAAAGGGATTCATTATCCTCTTGTTTAAAGCCTTGGATGTCCAGCCTTAGCTGTGTCATCCTCTTGGGAGGGAAATATTGATTCAGAAATTTTTCTAATAGTTATTTCCATGTCCTTATGCTGGCCTTAGGTTGGTTATTTAACCACCTCTTAGCTTAGTCTTTTACAGCAAATAGAAACAGTAATAATCTGTAGACATCTTGGCCTACTTTCTTATCATGTACTGTGTCAGTAATTTGTAAGAACTGTACTAGAAACTCAGTAGGTTCTTCTTGTGGAAGATCGGAATACTGACAATTTTGCTGCACCATGATAATGAGCTGAGGATTCAACTCAAAACTACTAACTCCGATGGAGGGTATACAGATACTACTCCCATATGAAGTAGTAGCAGGGTTAGCATATGACCCCAGAGTCCTTCTGGACTGTTCATTTCCACTTAGTTTCATGATGGAGAAAGCAAGATGATGTGGATTTATTTTATTTATTTTATTATAAATATATATCGAATATATATATATATATATTCGAAATAATAATGAAAAAAATGGAAACTAAAAAAAATAAAAAGATAAAGTAAAAAAAGATATGATTGAAAGGATATAATTGAAAAACAACTTAAAAAGATTTGATTTCTAAAATTGATGACTAATTTAATGCAAAATTTTCGAAAATTTGAGGAAAATACCAAGGAACACCAAACTTAAAAATGTTAAGATAAAAACACAAGAAGGATTCTAGAACATAAAAAGAACACCAAACTTAAAATTTTTAGAAAACCAAAAATAAATTTTCGGAAATTAAATAAAAACTAACAAGAAAATACCAAACTTAAAACATTCAAATAGACTCCAACAGAAAAATCTAAAAGAAAAATAATAAATTTTTTTGAAGAATTTTCAAAAGAAAATAAAAGACTCTGACCCAAAAGACAAAATTTTCCTAATCTAAGCAACAAGATAGACAGTCAGTTGTCCAAACTCGAACAATCCCCGGCAACGGTGCCAAAAGCTTGGTGCACGAAATTGCAATAACACTTGCAATTCTGCACAACTAACCAGCAAGTGCACTGGGTCGTCCATGTAATACCTTACGTGAGTAAGGGTCGATCACACGGAGATTGTCGGCTTGAAGCAAGCTATGGTTACCTTGTAACTCTTAGTCAAGAGATTATCAATGAAAAGGTTTCTGTTTGCAATAAAATAAAAGAGCATGAAATAGAAGATACTTGTGATTCAATAATGGAGAACAGGTTGGAGTTTTGAACATGCTCTGTCATCTGAATCTCTGCTTTCCTACTGTCTTCTTCTTCACGCACGCAAAGCTCCTTCCATGGCAAGTTGTGTGTAGGGTGTCACCGTTGTCAATGGCTACTTCCCATCCTCTCAGTGAAAATGGTCCATGTGCGCTGTCACCGCACGGCTAATCATCTATCGGTTCTCGATCATGTTGGAATAGAATCCAATGATCCTTTTGCGTCTGTCACTATGCCCAACACTCACAAGTTTGAAGCTCGTCACAGTTATCCCTTCCCAGATCCTACTCGGAATACCACAGACAAGGTTTAGACTTTCCGGATCCCAGGAATGACCGCCAATAATCCAAGCTTATACCACGAAGACTCCGATCTTTCGGAATGGAGCCTAAGAGATAAACATTCAATCTAAGATAGAATGGGGATTGTGATCAGGCACGCGTTCATAGGTTGAGAATGGTGATGAGTGTCACGGATCATCACATTCATCATGTTTAAGTGCGAATGAATATCTTAGAACGGAAGCAAGCGTGATTGAATAGAAAACAGTTGGTAATTGCATTAATCCATCGAGACACAGCAGAGCTTCTCACCCCAAACCATGGGGTTTACAGACTCATGCCGTAAAAGATACAAAGCCAGATGTAAAATGTCATGAGGTACTAAATAAATCTCTAAAAGTATTATTTATAATGAAACTAACTACTAGGGTTTACAGAAATAGGTAAATGATGCAGAAATCCACTTCTAGGCCCATTTGGTGTGTGCTTGGGCTGAGCATTGAGCTTTACACGTGTAGAGGTCTGTTCCTGGAGTTAAACGCCAGCTTTTGTGCCAATTTGGGCGTTTTAACTCCAACTTTTATGCTAGCTCTGGCGTTTTGACGCTAGAAAATGGCAGAGAGCTGGCGTTTTGACGCCAATTTACATCATCAAAACTCGTTCAAAGTATGAACTATTATATATTGCTGGAAGGCTCTGGATGTCTACTTTCCAACGCAATTGGGAGCGCGCCGTTTAGAGTTCTATAGCTCTAGAAAATCCACTTCAAGTGCAGAAAGGTCAGAATCCAACAGCATCTGCAGTCCTTCTTCAGCCTCTGAATCAGATTTTTGCTCAGGTCCCTCAATTTCATCCATAAAATACCTAAAATCACAGAAAAACACACAAACTCATAGTAAAGTCTATAAATATGATTTTTGCATAAAAACTAATAAAAGTATACTAAAAAGTGGCTAGATCCTACTAAAAACTATATGAAAATACCCCCAAAAAGTGCATAAAATATCTGCTCATCAGCTCCCCTAGTGTGCCGCTTCTTCTTTTTCGTATAATTCCAAGACAGATGTTTGGCTCCACCACAGAAATAACACAAACCTAGTCCGGCTCTGCATGGAGTTCCCGGATGGTAACTTCCACACCTATTACAAGTCATTTCGTTTTGAGACTGCTTCCCAAACCTTCTTCCCTGACGGTTATTGTTATTAAATCTCTGAAAGTGATTCTGGTCTTGTGGTTGTTGAGGGACATAAACTCTTAGCTTGAAAGCCAGACCTCTAGGTGCAAAATTTTTTCCTTGACTTTGTTGAAAGGGTGTTTGATGCACCACTAATTCGTGGTACATCTTGTGCTTAATTGAGTGGATTTTATCCACTATTCTCACATTTATTCACAGAATCTGCATGTTTTACACTTTCCTTCCTGATTTTGTGCTATGATTGGAAACATGCTTCTTTGGCCCTAAATTTGCTAAATTTACTCCTCACTTATTACCATTCGATGCCATGATATGTGTGTTAAGTGCTTTTAGGGTTTATAGGGTAGGAATGGCTTAGAGGATGGAAAGGAAGCTTGCAAAAATGGAAGGAACACAAGAAACGAAGGAGATAACAAGCGAGAAGCGACGCGTGCACGTACCTGACGCGTGCTCGTAATTTGGAGATTTGCACAGTGACGCATGTGCGTACCTGACGCGTACGCGTGACACGCGAAGAAGACCATCAACGCGTACGTGTGACTGACGCATATGCGTGACATGCACTACGTGCAGAAAATATAGAAAATGCTGGGGGCGATTTCCTGGCTCCATTTTGGCCCAATTCCAAGCCCAAAAACACAGAATAGAAGCTGCATAGTGGGGAAATCAAGAGGCATTGAGACACTTCTCACTATTGAGAATTGAGGGTTTAGATGTAGTTTCTAGAGAGAGATAGGCTCTCTCCTCTCTCTAGGTTTTAGGATTTCTCTTAGTTTTAGGTTTATTTCTTCTCAATTCCAGGTTCAATGTTCCTTTAATTTAGTTTCTCTTCTACTTTCATTTGTTCTAGCATTCTAGTTTATTTATTTTCCTTGTTGATTACTTTATGTTGACAATTTGGTTTATGAACTCCATGTTAGATTTGATTTTCTATTTAATGCAATTTAAGGTATTTCATATCTATGATCGATTTCTTTAATTTATGTTATTAATTCTATCAATTGGTTGTTTGGATTTTATTATCTCTTATCGCTTTTCTATGTTTTTATGTGGTGCCTTCCAAGTGTTTGATAAAGAGCTTGGGAGGGTTTTAAATTAGTGTTTTATGTCTTCTTGGCTTTGGTAGAGTAATTGGAGACTCTTGAATTATCAAACTCCTTTGTTGATTGATAATTGAAAGTTGCTGGTTGATTTGGATCCCTCTAAAGTTAGTCATTCCTTAGGAGTTGACTAGGACTCGAGGAATCAAATTGATTTTTCCACCTGACTTTCCTTCATAGTTAGAGGTTAACTAAGTGGGAGCAATGAACAATTCTCATCATAATTGATAAGAATAACTAGGATAGGACGTCCAGTTCTCACACCTTGCCAAGAGCTTTTCTAGTTATTAGTTTATTCCTTTTGCAATTTACAATTCTTGTTTCCTATCCAAAACCCCAAAACACACTTTTCCATACCCAATTATAAGAACACTTCCCTGCAATTCCTTGATAGATGACCCAAGGTTTAGACACTTCGGTTATCAATTTTATTAGGGGTTTGTTACTTATGACAACCAAAATTTTTGTATGAAAGGATTCTTTGTGGTTTAGAAGCTATACTTTCAACGAGAATTTAATTGTGAATTCTAGACCACGCAAGGAATCCGTTTGTCAGTGTTCTATGACCTCCTTTCTCCAATGATACTTTCCTCACACATTCCTTAGTGACTCTGCTCTTTTTCACCAGTTCAGAGAAAGTCCCTATCTTCATTTTGTTCTACCGAACTCAAAATATCACTATGGAGTCTACCTTCGTACATAAGACACTTCCACTCCTCAAAGTTTCCCAGAACTCCCTGACAAATCCTAGAGAATCGGCACAAATCCTCATATTTGTTTGTATACTCAGCTATTGACATCGAACCCTGCTTCAATCATAGTAATTCAAGCTCCTTAGCTATTCTGACTGAGTTGGAAAAATACTTTTTATAGAATTTACTTTGAAATACCTCCCAAACTAATGTAGTATTATCTCACTGCAGAAGGCATCGCATTCCTTGCCATTTGAGCTTCTCCCATTAACTGATAAGTCACAAACTCAACGCATCAATCTTCAGGCACTTGTTGTGCTTGTAAAGCTTGCTCCATTTCCTAAAACCAGTTGTTGGCCTCTGTGGGGTTTGTAGTTCCTCTGAAGGTCGGTGGATGTATCTTCAAGAAAGTGGCAAGTGTCAATCGACTCATTATCTCCATTACTACTATTCCCATTATTGACCTAGTTTCCCAACATCTCAACTATAGCTTGCTTAACCGTAGCCATGTTCTCCAAGACAGCCATAAAGTTCACGGGGTTATTTTTCATCATTTCAGGTTCTGTATTACTAGTTCTACCTCTGCTTCGGCCATGTTCGCATCCACAAGTTGCCATTTGGTCACTGTTCACACCAAATAAGTGATATCAAGGTGATCAGTCTCAATATCTCAAGTCCAGTGCTTCGAAGTCCCGAATGCATGCTCATGAACAATAGATATCAGTTAGATATCCTAATTAGTATGTTCAGATTCCTAGAGTATGTCCAGAAGCATATTTAGTCCATCCCTCAGGCTCTATAGGAACAAACTGCTCTGATACCATAATATAATACCCTACCACACAGAGCTTTATGTTTAAGTCATAAAATAGAGGTAGTAAGGTATCACGACCTCTAAAATAAAATATATACATAGTAATAGTTGAAAGGGATTCCTATCGAGGAGCCTTAAAGGAAAGTTTAAGCTAAAGAGTCGCAAAAAGAAGAGTGCATCGCTCACATAAACGAAAGCTTGGATAGGAAGAAAAGGTAAATATATATATATACATAAAGAGAAAATTATAAAAAAATACAGAATATCAAGCTCCAGACTCGACTTGCGAAGCCAAGGTCGGCAGGAGAATATTATTAACATATATATGCATCCCAAATAACCCAAAATATATAAAGCAAGCACCCATTTCTCCATAGCCTCTAGGAGGATCAAACATAAGTATAAACGGAGAAGAAACTATAAAAATATATAAAAAGTAAAATATAGCATCCCAACTTCGCTTGCAATAGGAACTCCAGACACTCACCGAGGTGCCTCTCGACCTGCATCTGAAAAGCAACAATATATGTATGGAATGAGAACCGGGGGTAATCAGCATGGTAATGGTGCTAGCATAGGTAATATATAAAGTATCGGAAAAGCCAGAGACAATTCTAGAACTCCGACACTTAGAACTAAACTTAAAGAATTATTCAAATCCATAAATTGGGTAAATTATCTAAGGTATTTACGTTCAAAGCCTACCTTAACTTAACACTTCACTTTTTGCCTCCTCCAATCCTCTGAAACACCAGTGGAGCTACCCTCATCACTCCTCCGCCAGACAAGAGATCTCTCAGTTGCATAGACATACAATACAAACAAGAAAAACACCAATAGAATGCAGTTACCACAGGTAAAACATATAGCGAATAAGCATAGCTAATCAAATAGGCAAACCTAAGTAATGCACACTCAAACAAAATAGACAAATGCATATGATGTATGGCTGCTCTATGGCTGATGAGTCCCATCTATCGGTTATATAGCCAAACCTGACATGTCCGGTAGATAACCCTGGACAGTCCCTTCGTGCATGCATCTCCATGAGTCTATGCATATAATTCTTACTCATTCAATTTTCATCTCATTGGGGAAATTTCCAAGGAGTTAAAGTGCCCGGCCACCTCTTGTGACTTAGGGTCAACAGAGTATCGAGTCTCAACTTAGAGCGAGTAGTGGTTAGCCACTGCATCTCCCCAGGGAAACTTGTATCTCAGATAATAGAAGTGCAATAAGCCATATAATCATTCAAATTCAATTAATCATTATCATCACGGCTATCATTCATCACATATTCAGTATTTCTGCACTTCTCAAACATAAATTATTACTTCAAACATCTTTCTTCGCTGCCAAGTTAACTTTTTGTCTAAGTTCACCCGTCTTCCTATGATTAGGGACTAGGTATCGAAGTTTAGATGGTAAATATAGAGGTTTAGAACTTAGCAAATATGTTTAGTTATATTTTTTCCAAAACAGGGGTTTTCGCGTAAGCACACCATATTTTGTGTACGTGGAGGTGTAATTTGGCCATCTTGCGTATGCGACTCTTGTTCGTGTATGCGAGCCCCTTGGACAGGGAAGCCTTCCCGTGTCACGTGGTACTGCCTACGTACGTGGAGCTAGAAATCCTCCCATTCCGCGTGTGAGTTCGCATAGGTATTCCCATCAAAAGAGGTAAAAAGTTGTTAAGTTCTACAGATCACTTCTGCACACCAAACTTCTAACGCACATAACTTTTTCGTTAAAAATCATTTTTTGTTCGTTCTTCAAATGGCATAAACTTCACAAAATTAATTTTTATTTGAAATCATTTTGACAATATTTGAGGGTCCGAAAGACGAGTTATGGCCTGCCGAAGTTGGTCAAAAATCAAGTTTCACAAAAAAATGCTGAGCCTCTATTTTTTACCAAACTTCCATTTCAAAACCAATGTGTTACACCTCAAAATAATACTAAATATGTTCAAAACCATTATATATGCATTCCATCTCTTACACATATACCAAGTACTCATTTATATTCACTTCTATTGCACACAATCCAAGAATCAAGACAACATAACTCATGTTTATCAAACTATCATGATCATAATTCATTATTATCATCAAACATCATAATCATCATTGTTTATCACATGCTCATAATTAATTTTTAATTATTTTACCAAATTGTCTAGAACTTAATAAGTCATCATAGTTCAACCAAACCTACAGCCAACTTGCCCACGTTCTCAAGTTACATTACACATTATCTACGAGAAACCAAAACCAAATCTTTATCGATTCCTCCTTAAGCCTGGAACGCCATAAATATCGCTGTTCCACTGACATTCCAAGCTCCAAATGCACACCAAACTAAAACACCGCCTCCAAGGATCCAAAATCAAGCTCCCAACATCACCAATTTGCCTCTAAAACTCAAAATTCAATCTAACACCATATAAATATCACTAAATCAACTTAGAGTTTGCTATACCAATAATTTCACAAGAGTTAGAGGATTTTCACCTTACCAACCGATGGTTGGGACAAGACCTAGCAAGTATACAAAGCTAATTTGATCCTAAACACTAAAATTTAATAAAATCTCAACACAATTGCTCAAAATTTTCAAAATTAAGGGGGCTAAGCAGCTGGGTGGGGAAATGAGACTTACCTACCACTTTGTTCTGATGGGTTTGAAGAGCTCAACATGGTGGTCGCGTGGCCGCAGATAGTGCGGAAATCGAAGCTCCAAATGTGAAGATATGGTGGAATGAAATTGAAGTCAAGGGTTTAAGTTCATCTTCTCCTCACCCTTTCTTATTTCAGCGTGTTTCCTAAATGAATTTGGGAAAAAGAACTGAGCTCTTCATTTAAGTTGGTATTGGGCCCAAAGTGGGCTTGGTTCAATCCGTTCGGCCCGTTTCCCAGTTTTGGGCCAAAATCTTTAAAATTAGTGTCAAAATTTATATTTTTAATATTTTTACCTCTTTGTGTTAATAAAACTTAATTCTCTAATTTTATTAAATAATAATTAATTTATAACCAATTATTTATTAATTTCACGGGTTTTACATTCTCTTTGTTGGGAGTGATTTGTGCATAACTCTCTAGATGAAATTAATGAGATTAGGATGCTTTAAAGTGATTATTCATAAAGTATAAGATGCCAATTATGCTCGGTACATTTTAAAATTAACTATTAAAATCAGTATAAAGAAATCACAAAGAATTTATAGTTGAGAAGCTTTGGTTATAAAAACTAAAAAATGTGATATGAAAAAAGTGAATGAAAAATTGATGATGAATAAGCAATATTGAGAGAAGAAATTGTGATTTTAAGTGAACTTTAAGCTTCGCTAGAACTAGGGGTGTTTATGACCTGATCCAGCACGAAAATCTAGTTCAGGTCCCACTATTTTAGGGTCAATTTAGCCTGATTTTGTTGTGACCTAATTAGACCCAAGATTTTAATAAATGGCCTAACTAATTTATTAAATCGGGTTCGAGTCAAGGCTCGAGTCACACTAGATCCGGCCCGTTGAACCTGCATAGAAAAAAAAAGCATTTTGTTCTCATGAGACTTTAAATACATTTTGGTGTGTAATTGACTTAATTATTATTATGAGATTTTAAATTATTATTATTGGACTTTAATTATTATGTGAATGTTGCAATGTTATGGAATAATTGTTTTAAAAAATTTAGAGGTTCAAAAGATGCAGGATTCAAATTTTGATGATGTCATGATGCACTATAAAAAAGTATATGTCTTTTAAATTAATTCCAATCATACTCTTTTGTTTTTAGTCGAATTTGTTGAATTAGAAATAGATCAAAGAATTATAAAATTAGAAATTATAGACAAATTCAAGTTTAAATATGGATATCAACTTCTCAAAAACAAGTAAGTTTTTCTCTTCTTTATAAATAAATGTCATCATAATTTTTTGGCATAAAGTTTATTAAGACCCGGATTTCACTTGGTCTACACTCGATTTTAGCATGGCCCAAAAATAGTGCGATTTCATCGAGTCCAGGGATGGGTAAAGGTCTCAAAAATAAACCCAACCACTATTTTGGGTTGGGTCTTAGTCAAGATGAACCTGGCTTCACCCGGCCCATGTACACCCCCTAAATATAATAATAAAATCAGTTACACAAGTGTTCTTATCCTATCTTATTATAATTGCTAATCCCCCGAAATAGAATCATATAGGAAAACTAACCATATCTTAATAGAATACTTTAAAGGTTAATCAAAGGTTACGAAAGTTCTAAGCTTATACATAAGATATATAGAAGGAGTTTATAATATCTAGAAGCCCGATGAAGGTATATAGCTCAAAACAGGATTTCAAAAGCACAAAACATACTAACGATGATTCTAACTTAAGTCTCAAGAAACAAGTATTGAGTAATACAACATCATAGTATAATAGTATAATATCATAAGACACTAGCCACAACTCGCGGAGTTTAAGCCGGCTAACCATATACAGACCATGTATGAAACCAGACAGTAAAAACAGCTTATACAAGTTTTGTTCTCTCAAATACATGCCACTAGGCGAAACAAAGTACAAAAGTGAGAGACATGTTCAAAATACGTCAAAGACTCCAAAGAAGTATCTGGATCCTCCGCTTCTGTCACCAACCAGACAACTCACTGAGGTGGGTTGCGACCTGCATCTGAAAAACACTACAAAATATGGTATGAGAACCGGAGGTTCTCAGTATGGTAACAGTACCCAGTGATGTAGGATATAAGATCCCAGGATGCCAAAGGCATTCCTAGACTCCATATCCATCACAAGAATTCAAGCTTAAAGCATACTAAACCAAAACAGCATAATATGTAATCCTTAACACAATTTAACCATAGCATCGTAACAGGGTAATCTATCTTAGGGAATTTCTACTCTATTCAAACACCGCTATCCCACAGCCTTCACCACCCGTCCTCCATGCGATCCTATCGCCACCGCCTCCCGAACCTCCTCAATCCAAGTGAAAACACAAGTATATACAATACAAGTAAAACACAAGTAGAAGCATATAAGGCAATTAAGTCAAATAGTAAGTAAGCATGTTATTCAATTAAGCAAGCCATTACAAGTAATCAAAGCATACAAACAGATAGAAAATACATATTATGAATGCCTGCCCTACTGGATGTGATATCACATTGTCGATTTAACTGCCAACCTGATACATCTCCATGGATACGTCGCCCTTCGGATTTTCTCATATCGGGTCCCCCGAGATATAGTGCCCGGATCACAATCCAGGTACCGGCGCCTGCACGCCTTATAGATTCGAAGGGATGTGAGAGGGATCTCTTGCCTCCATCCTCACATCTAAGTGGAAGTGGGATTAACCACCATCCTTATGCCACCGCCGCTACCTCGACAGACTGGATTAACCCCCGTCCCTGCCGGGCGCATAGCGTCTCATTATCACACTAAAAATAACATATCAGTGGTTTTAGAAAACACTTTCAGTATACATATATCCATCATCTCAATCCGAGTCCTCGACTCATCTCAACTACTGTCCATCCATAACTCAGTTTCCAAAATCAAAGTTCATCATCCCTCATCTCATGTATCAATCATCCTTCACCTAGCGTCAAACCATTCTCAGCACACCAGAAACCTAGGCCTCCATTTTCTAATATATCATAAGATCATGTACTAGAACCCTTAAGTTATATCGTATGTTCAAATGCTCAAAACTAGGACCAAAGGTCTTAAAATGGTGTTATAGAAGCTTATGACCTCGTCGGGAAGGTGAAATAGTTGAAAACAAAGCAAAATTTGAGAAACAGGACATGTGCGTCCGCACAGAGGTGTACGTGCGCACGCCCAGGAAATTTTAGAAGTGTGGGTATGCACAGGGGTGTGCGTACGCACAGGTGTCAAAACGTATAAGGGTCTTTCCACTCACACAACCTGTGCGAGTGCCCCCAACAGACTGGTCTCTCCGACGTGTGCGTGCGCACAGGTGTATGTGTACGCACATGTTGCAGTTCTCCCTTTGGTGTGCGTGCGCACAAGCTGTGCCAGCATTGTGAGCAGAGCGCCTTCCTCTGCCGGTGCAGACGCACAGGTCTGTGCTTTCGCACAGATCAAAATTTTCATAGAGTGTGCGTGCGCACAATGATGTGCGTGTGCAAATATCAGAAAACTAAGAATTCTGTAACTTTGCAAAATTTCCAGTTTTTAACACAAATTTTTGATTGATCATAACTTCCTCCACAAAATTCTAAATTTTACAAACTTTATATCCATTTAAAGGGTTTTTAAAGATCTTTAATTTCAAACCATTTTCAACAAATTTTGAAAACCGAGGCAAAAGTTATGATCAAGCGAAATTCATCAAAATTCTACTTTTACCCAAAATTATAACTTTCACAATTCCTTCATAAAACACAACCAAACCAACCTAAACCACTGCAAAACTCCAATTCTCATCAAATTCAACACTCTATGGCATATTACACCAAACATACCACATTTTTCCTTATCCATAACATCAATATCAATATATCTTATATATCCAACTTCATTAACAATTTTCCAACTATATTACTAATAAATCAACACCAATATCACATTTATCAACATAATCCACTACTCAACTTCACAAATCATGTATCCTCAACATATCACCATTAGTCATCATTATCAACTCAAATTCATCATTTCATCAATCATCATCACACAATTAAATCCAACAACTCATCAACCATTCAAATCTAATCCTATCATATGGGTCACTAGCTTAAGTGTCCATGAATATTATATACTACATAGAGGAAACTGAAACCATATCTTGGCCGATCCCCAATATGAACCAAATAAGCTTTCAACCAAAATCCAACCACCAAGGTAGCTCCAACAAGCTCCAAACTCACAATAATCAAGATATATACATATAAATCACCACAAAATCAACTTAGGGCTCAACATAAATCAAAAGTTCACAAAAGTTCAAGGCCTCTTACCTCTCCTAACAGATTTGGATGTCAAAACCCAAGGCTAAGCAAGGATCATAGTGAACCTAATTATCAAGAATCACAAAAACTCACTTAGCCATAAACCCTAGGTACCCAAAATTTTGGAGAGAAGAACCGGGAGGATTTTGAGCTTGTCTCTAGTGTTTCTTGGATGCGTTTTGTAGAGCTCTTCGCAAGGAACGTGTAGCCACTAACAGCACGCAGATCGGAGCTCCGTAGCTCAAGATATGAGCTTGGGAAGATTGAGGTGATTATGTTTTCTTCTTCATCTCCTTCCCTCTCTCAAATCTGAAGTGTGTGTTTATAGAGGCTAGGGTTCATTAAATAAACATTTATATATGTTGGACTTGGGCCCAACTTGGGCCCAGTTCAACCCGTTAGCGTTTCTAGCCCGTTTGGCTCAACTTCAGGCCAAACCTTTAAAATTAACGTTCGGTTTTCTGTTTCTAATGTCTTTTTAAGGTTTTTGACTGTTTCAACTTTTTCTTGCGAGCACGAGGCTAACTTGAACCAGTTCAACCGGTTCACTGTCGGTTCGTGGTTTTTCACGGTTTTTCGTAAGAAGCACATTTTCTGACTCGGAACAACACACTGAGGCCAAAAATGATGTTTAAAACCTCAAATTCTCACTCTAACTTCTCGGAATCAAATTTGGGCAATATAACCACTTAATTAACTGGTTCGATTAATTGCGGTTCTTACATTTTTTCCATCAAATAAGAAATTTTGCCCTCAAAATTTGAGTTACTTGAGAAAAGCTCGGGATAATCCTTTTACATCTCGGATTCCAATTCGCAAGTATGCTCTACGACTCCTCCTCGCTTCCAAGCAACTTTAACCTACTGAACTTCTTTTCCTCGCAGCTTCTTTACACTGGTGTCGTCAATTCTAATCGGTGTCACTTAGAAAGTCAAGTTCTCCCTCAACTTGATCGTCTCAGGCTCCAACACATGGGCCGCGTCCAACGTGTACTTACGAAGTTGTGACACATGGAACACGTCATGTAGGTTAGATAGGTGAGGAGGGTATGCCACTGGCCCGAAATGCCTTAGGATCTCAAACGGTCCTATATACCTCGGATTCATACCAAAAAGTTAAGACTGGCACTTCCGCCCATAGAAAGCCTTATACGGAGCCATCCCAACGCTCGCATGAAAGCTATTGTTGTACGCAAACTCCACCAATGGCATGTAGCGGTCCCAAATCCTGGGTTGATCCAAAACACATGCTTTCAGCATATCCTCTAACGTCTGAATAGTCCTTTCCGACTGTCCATTTGTTTGTGGATGATACGCCGTACTGAGACATAGTCTCGTATCAAAAGCCTTTTGAAAAGCTCCCCAAAATCTTGATATGAATCGGTGATCACGGTCCGATACTATGCTCGACGACACACCATGCAACCTTACTATTTCCTTTATATACAACCTTGCTAGCTCCTCCATAGAGCAGTTTACTCGAATAGGTAGAAAATGAGCTGATTTGGTTAAGCGATCCACGATCACCCAAATCGCATCAAATCCCGACCTAGTTCTCGATAAACCAGTCACAAAATCCATTGCAATTCCATCCCACTTCCACTGAGGAATTTCAAGTGGTTGAAGCATTCTCGAAGGTTTCTGATGTTCTATCTTAACCTTCTAACACGTCAGGCACTTTGAGACATGTTTTGCCACATTCTTCTTCATACCAGGCCACCAGAACATAGTCTTAAGATCGTGATACATCTTCATACTTCCAGGGTGAACAAAAAATCTGCTCTTGTGCGCTTCTTTTAATATATCTTGCCGCAACATTCCCACATCCGGCACAATAATCCTACCCTTGAATCTCCACAATCCATCTTGATCCCATGACACTCTCCATTGCTTTCCTTGTTCGATAGCTGGCAACACCTTTGGTCGCACGTCATCGTTTTGATGAGCCTTTAGGAGTTCAGATTTAAAGTCACTTGAGATTTGTATCTGATTTAAGCAAGCTCTCCCGGCATCTTCATCGATATCCAGCTTAAGATCCACAAACTTCTCCATTAGCTCCTCTTCCTTGATTCTCATCCAAGCTATTGTCAAGGACTTTCGACTCAAGGCGTCTGCTACCACATTCGCCTTGCCGGGATGATAACTCAGATCAAAATCAAAATCCTTAAGCAATTACATCCACCTCCTTTGACGCATATTGAGCTCCTTCTGATCAAATATGTACTTGAGACTCTTATAATCAGAAAAGACGCTAAACTTCACTCCGTACAAGTGGTGTCTCCAAATCTTCAATGTAAACACAATCGTCGCTAATTTCAAGTTATGAGTTGGATAATTCACCTCATGCATGCGTAAGCCACCACGTTCTGGTGTTGCATCAACACGCAACCCAAACCCTTAAAGGAAGCGTCACAGTACACTTCAAACGGTTCATGCGGTTCTGGCAAGATCAAAACAGGTGCTGAAGTTAACTTTTGCTTCAAAGTTTGAAAACTCTCTTCACACTCCGACGTCCAAATAAAAGGCACTTCTTTTCTTGTCAACTTCATCATTGGTAGCGCAATCTGGGAGAATCCTTCGATAAATCTCTGGTAATATCCTAACTTCCATAACTGTCGTCGGTCTTTCCCATTCCATTACTGCTTCTACCTTAGAAGGATCCACCGCTATTCCTTCTCTACTCACCACGTGACCTAGGAACTTTACTTCCTCCTTCCAGAACTTGCACTTCGACAACTTAGCATACAACTTGCGCTCTTTCAGGATTTGCAACACAATCCTCAAGTGCTCCTCATGTTCCTTTTCTGTCTTGGAGTAAACTAAGATATCGTCTATGAAAACCACTACGAACTTGTCGAGAAAGGGACGAAAGACTCTGTTCATATAATCCATGAAGACAGCAGGTGCATTCGTTAACCCAAAGGACATCACCACAAATTCGTAGTGTCCATAACGTGTTCTAAACATGGTCTTAGGGATGTCATCCTCTTTCACCTTTATCTGATGGTATCTGGATCTCAAATCAATCTTGGAAAACACTCCAGCTCCTTGTAGTTGATCCATCAAGTCATTTATCCTGGGCAGTGGCTATTTATTCTTCACAGTCACTTTATTCAACTGACGGTAATCAACACACAGTCGCATTCCTCAATCCTTCTTCTTTACCAACAAAACTGGCGCTCCCTACGGTGATACACTCGATCGAATGAACTTCTTGGTCAGAAGTTTTTCCAACTGAACCTTTAACTCGGTCAGTTCTTTCGGAGCCATCCTATAGGGTGCAATCGACACTGGTCCGGCTCCCGGCACCAATTCAATCGCAAACTCGATCTCTCTTTGAGGTGGAAATTCAGGAATATCTTCCGGAAATACCTCCGAAAAATCCCTAACCACCGGAAT
The DNA here is from genome assembly GCF_000817695.3 of Arachis duranensis. Lineage (NCBI taxonomy): Eukaryota > Viridiplantae > Streptophyta > Magnoliopsida > Fabales > Fabaceae > Arachis > Arachis duranensis. Next base: position 61,716,776 of record NC_029772.3, on the reverse strand, counting down.
CTTGTCTAAGCCTTGGGTATCGTCCGAAGCATTAGCAGTTAACAAGATGTAACCCTGACACTCTTTCTGGCATAAACTGAATTGTCCGTTCAAAGCAATCCAACAAAACCCGATTCTTCGACAGCCAATCGAACCCCAAAATCATCTCCAACCCAACCATAGGTAAACATATCAAATCATGCACAAAGTCTCTACCCTCAAGCTTGAAACCTACTTGTCTACAACCTGACCTAGTCATAATTGTCTGATGTGGAGTATGTACATGCAGATCAAAAGGTAACTCTGACACTTTCAAGCCTAGTTCCTCAACTTTAGCAAACGAGATAAAAAAATGCGATGCTCTAGTATCATATAATGCAATTAAAGTCTTATAACCAAATAAACAAATACCTCTCATCAACAGATCCGCCTTGGAAGCATCCTTGGCATCTACAGCAAAGACTCGACCTTGATGTTGACTCTGGCCCGCATTCTGATTCCTCCCATGAGTGCAATCCCTCGCAATGTGGCTAGGTAACCCACAATGGAAGCAACCACTCTGATTTCCTCTCCCCTTAGCATACTGAAACTGATTCTGATTGTTCCTTCTGAAGCCCCCTTGGCCTTGAGGTGCATATCCTCTTCTTTTGAAGCTTTGTCCTTTTGGATGGAAGTACTTGCCACGCCCACGACTAGAGCTCCCTCCATGAGTGTCCTTGGATGCCGCCATGGTCTTGGCATAGCCTTCTACTACCCTTGCTTTGTTCACCAAGTCGGAGAAGACACGAATCTCCATAGGAGCCACAGCAGTCATAATGCTATCCTTGGTGTGCATGTACACAGGTTTGTGCATACGCACAGGCTGCAATTCTCCCATTGGTGTTTCCATGCACAAGCTGTGCCAGCGCTGTGAGCAGAGTGCCTTCCTCTGCCTGTGCGAACGCACAGGTCTGTGTGTGTGCACGGATCAAAATTTTCACAGAGTGTGCGTGCGCACATATCAGAAAACTCAGAATTCTGTAACTTTACAAAATTTCCAATTTTTAACACAAATTTTTGATTGATCATAACTTTCTTCCCAAAATTCCAGATTTTACAAACTTTATATCAATTTAAAGGATTTTCAAAGATCTTTAATTTCAAACAATTTTCAACAAATTTTGAAAACCGAGGCAAAAGTTATTATCAAGTAAAGTTCATCAAAATTCCACTTTTACCCAAAATCATAACTTTCACAATTCCTTCGTAAAACACAACTAAACCAACCCAAACCACTCCAAAACTCCAATTCTCATCGAATTCAACACTCTACGGCATATTACACCAAAAATACCACATTTTTCCTTATCCACAACATCAATATCAATATATCTCATATATCCAACTTCATTAACAATTTTCCAACTATATTACCAATAAATCAACACCAATATCACATTTATCAACATAATTCACTACTCAACTTCACAAATCATGTATCCTCAACATATCACCATTAATCATCATTATCAACTCAAATTCATCATTTCATATATCATCATCATACAACTTAATCCAACAACTCATCAACCATTCAAATCCAATCCTATCCTATGGGTCACTAGCTTCAGTATCCATGAATATTATATACTACATAGAAGAAACTGAAATCATACCTTGGCCGATCCCCAATATGAACCAAATGAGCTTTCAACCAAAATCTAACCACCAAGGTAGCTCCAACAAGCACCAACATGATCTAAACTCACAATAATCAAGCTATATACATATAAATCACCACAAAATCAACCTAGGGCTCAACATTAATCAAAAGTTCACAAGAGTTCAAAGCCTCTTACCTCTCCCAACAGATTTGGATGTCAAAACCCAAGGCTAAGCAAGGATCATAGTGAACCTAATCATCAAGAATCACAAAAACTGACGTAGCCATAAACCCTAGGTACCCAAAAATTTAGAGAGAAGCACTGGAAGGATTTCGAGCTTACCTCTAGTGTTTCTTGGATGGGTTTTGTAGAGCTCTTCGCAAGAAATGCGTAGCCACTAACGGCACGCAGATCAGATCTCTATAGCTCAAGATATGAGCTTGGGAAGATTGAGGTGAATAGGTTTTCTTCTTCATCTCCTTCCCTCTCTCAAATATGAAGTGTATGTGTTTGTGGAGGCTAGGGTTCATTAAATGAACCTTTATATATGTTAGACTTAGGCCCAACTTAGGCCCGGTTCAACCCGTTAGCGCTTCTAGCCCGTTTGGCCCAACTTCGAGCCAAACCTTTAAAATTAACGTCCAATTTTTCTATTTCTAATGTCTTTCTAAGGTTTTTGACTGTTTCAACTTTTTCTTGCATAGCACCGGGCAGACTTGAACCGGTTTAACCGGTTCACTACTGGTTCGCAGTTTTTCACGGTTTTTTACAAAAAGCACATTTTCTGACTCGGAACGACCCACTGAGTCCAAAAATGATGTTTAAAACCTCAAATTGTCACTCTAACTTCTCGGAATCAAATTTGGGCAATATAACCACTTAATTAACTAGTTTGATTAATTGCGGTTCTTACAAAAACTAGTCCCAACCCTCACACGAGTCTCGTAAGTTGGAACCAATCTACAAAAGTAAGGGAAAATGACACTATAGATCATAAAATAACTTATGGATGGTCAAAAATATCAAACTCATGGATGGTCTCCAAATAACTTACTGATAACTGGTCCAACCTCATCGAAAATAGAATCCTCATTGGTCTCTAAATCTACCTCAAACTTCTCAACCCAGGTGGGTGATACATTAGAAGGTCCAGTCGATGCAAGATCAGGGTGTGCGTCCTAAGCAGCTTCAATGTGGTGCCTCCAAGGGTCGTCTGACATCGGTTCAATCTGAAGTGCAAAAATTAGACAATGCTAAGAAAAATTTGGATCCACATCATTGACGTATGTAAAACCCGGATATGTTACCTTGAAGTATGGTCCCACCAAGTTGAGCCGATGCGGAAAGGAAAATTGATCTCTGACTGGATATAACTTTGCTAAGGTAAAGTCGTACTATGAACCCATAAAATTAGCAAATAATTAGTCAATAAATTAATTTTTAATAAGAAAAATCAGAAATATGAATTTTATAATCTTAGGAGAAAGAAATAATTAAAATATGAATTTCAACACTAATTTTAAAAAATTTGGCCCAAGATTGGCTCAAACGGGCCGAACCGAGCCCAAACCAAGCCCGTGGGCGCAACCAACTTTCTTAAATTAATGAGCATCAGCTCATTCTTCTTCTTCCTCAATGAGGAACCCATGGAGCATGCAAGGTAAGGGAAGGAGAGCTCCAAAACCTAACCTCCCACTTCAATCTTACGTAATTTTCCGCTCCAAGCTCTGATCGTTGCATCGTTTGTGGCCACGCGACTGCAACATCGATCTTTACAAAGCCCAGTCAATAATTAGGTAAGGAACCACTTCAGTGTTCCAATTTATTCTTTTCCAATTTCGAAAATTATGAGCAATTATGTTGAAAATTGTTTAATTCTGGTATTTAGACTCGAATTAGTTTGAGGGAAATGCTTAATCTTGCTTTATTCGTGCTTGAATAAGGTGAGAATCCTAGAACCCTAGTTAACTCATTGATTTTGTGTTTTGGGTATTAAGTTTTGGTTATGCATATGTGAAAATGTGTATTAGGTGTATATATGTAAATTGGAGCTTGATTGTGAACATTGGAGTCTTGGTAGAGCTTTGGATGTCATTGCTTTGGATCCTTGGGGTAAGTTTTGAAGCTTTTGGTGGTGCCTTTGGGTTATATGAGAAAATCGGCTAAAGTATGGTTTTGGTTTCTCGTATTTAATATATAATGCTTTATGAAAACTTAGGCTAGAAGACCACAGAATAGGTTGGAATGATAAAGTATGTTGTATGCTTAGTACTTGTGATAATGATTGATGATATGGATTGAGCATGTATTGGAGATTATTGTTATGGTGGAAATCGGATGCTAAATGGTGAGTGAATAACGATTGACTAGTTGATGATATTGACTTATGCAAGTATGATGGATTGTTGATAACCTTGTTGATTAAAGTGAGAAATTTAGGTGAGAAATTGTGTAATATAGAGGTATGATTGATTGTGGTATGATGTCGAGATTTTAGTGCTGTGTTAGTATGCTATAGTATGTTGTTGTGCTGAATATATGTATAGGAGGTTGGATTTGAGTTTGGTTTTTAATGAAAATTGAGGTTTGAGGTTTTTGTGTAAAATTGATTTTTGGCCGAACTTCGTCGAGCCATAACTCCGCTTCCGGACCCCCAAATTGTTTCAAACCTATTTCATATGAAAATTGGGTTTGTGAATCTTATGCCGTTCAAAGAATAGATGAAAAATGTTTTAAAACAGAAAAGTTATGTGCGTTGGAAGTTTGGAGTGCAAAACTGAAAATTCTACTCCATTCAGCATTTTTGTTGTTCTACACAGCTTGCATACGCAACCACTGCACGCGACGTGACCAACCTCTCTAGGTTTGGCATCTTACATACATGTGCAAAGTGCTTATGTACGCGAGCAATGGTTTTTAAGGGGTTGTATACTGATGAGCGGATAATTTATACGCTTTTTGGCATTGTTTTTAGATAGTTTTTAGTATGACATAGCTACTTTTTAGTATATTTTTATTAGTTTTTAAGCGAAATTTACAATTCTGGACTTTACTATGAGGTTGTGTGTTTTTCTGTGATTTCATATATTTTCTAGCTGAAATTGAGGGACCTGAGAAAAAATCTGATTCAGAGGCTGAAAAAGGACTGCTGATGTTGTTGGATTCTGACCTCCCTGTACTCGAAATGGATTTTTTGGAGCTACAAAAGTCCAAATGGCGCACTTTCAATTGTGTTGGAAAGTAGACAAACTGGCGTTTAGACGACATAAACTGGCGTTCAACGCCAACTTTCTGTCCTATTCTGGCGTTAAACGCCAGAAACAAGTTGCAAGCTAGAGTCAAACGCCAGAAACAAGTTACAAACTGGCATTTAACTCCAAAGAAGGTCTCTACATGTGAAAGCTTCAATGCTCAATTCAAGCACACACCAAGTGGGCCCGGAAGTAGATTTCTGCATCATTTACTTATTTCTATAACCCTAGTAACTAGTTTAGTATAAACAGAACTTTTTACTATTGTACTAGGGGTCTTTTTTCCTATTTTCGAATTCATATACCATTTGGGGAGGCTGGCCATTCGGCCATGCCTAGACCTTATTCTTATGTATTTTCAATGGTGGAGTTTCTACAAACCATAGATTGAGGTGCGGAGCTCTGCTGTTCCTCGAGTATTAATGCAATTACTACTGTTTTCTATTCAATTCAAGCTTATTCTTATTCTAAGATATTCACTCGTACTTCAACCTGATGAATGTGATGATCCGTGACACTCATAATCATTCTCACCCATGAACGCATGCCTGACAATCACTTCCGTTCTATCTGCAATTGCTTGAGTGTGTATCTCTTGGATTCCTGGTCCATGCATTTGATTGCCTATCCTGACAACAGAGCCTTCAATTCCTTGAGATCAGAGTCTTCGTGGTATAAGCTAGAATCAATTGGCAGCATTCTTGAGATCCGGAAAGTCTAAACTTTGATAAACCCCTATTTCATGGTTTATCTTGTGCTCACTTGAGTGGTTTTTATCAAGTCCTTGCCCACTTATTTATATGATTTGCATGGTTTTACATTCTCCTTCCTGATTTTGTGCTATGATTGAAAACATGCTTCTTTGGCTTTTATTTTCTTTTATTTAAATTCTCTCTTATTATCATTTGATGCCTTGATATGTGTATTAAGTGATTTCAGGGAATACAGGGTAAGAATGGCTTAGAGGATGGAAAGGAAGCATGCAAAAGTGGAAGGAATACATGAAGTTGAAGGAACTGCAAAGCTGTCAGCCTGACCCTCTCGCACTAAAATGGTCATAACTTGAGCTACAAGGATCCAAATGACGCAGTTTCAGTTGTGTTGGAAAGCTAACGTTCGGGGCTTCGATTTGATATATAATTTATCATAGTGGACGTACAGCAAAACGACGCGCATGCGTGAGTCATGCGGACGCATCGTTTTACAGAAAAACCAGCGTGGCAGATTTCGCCCCCGGCAGATTTCGAGTTCCAACAACTCTAACCTTTCCCAAGAAAACACTAGGACCTGAGGAATCAAAATTAATTCATCCACTTGACTTACCTTCATAGTTAGAGGTTGACTTAGTGAGAGAAAAATCCAATTCTCATCACAATTGATAAGGATAACTAGGATAGGACTTCCAATTCTCATACCTTGCCAAGAGCTTTATTAGTTATTATTTTAACTACTTGTTATTTTACATTACATGTTCAACCCTTTTGAAAATCCCAAAATATACCTTTACATAATCAATAATAAGAACACCTCCACTACAAGAAACATTGTAATTATTGACGCCAAAAATCGACGGCTAAATTTTTTGTGGATATTTTTCGACGGCTTGTCGTCGATAAAATAAAAAAGAGATGGTTAAAAATATAATATTAAAATCGACGACAATGTCGTCTATTATTTTAACAATTTTTTAACATTCTACTACTATCGTCACATTATCGACGAAAGAGAGGTTGAAAATTTTTTTCTTTAAAATCGGCGGACTGGTTGTCTATTTTAATCATTAAAATATCGACAATTTTTGTCGTCGATAAATTTAAACAATAGAGATTTCTTTTTAAAGTTGAATGAACAGTATAGATTTATTATATAAAATAGACGGATAGAGTGTTGATTTTTATTTTAACTAAAATCGACAAAATAGCCGTCGATTTTTATCAACAAAAAACCATTCCCGCGTCCCTACTCGTTTAACTTATTTTCCCAAAATTTAACCCAGGAACCTTCAGAGAACCAGAGTCTAGAGTTAATCTTCTTTTTCTCCTCCAACGCCTCACAGTAGAGACCGGAACGCAGTCACGGTCACGGAGAAAGGCACAGAGCAAAGCATTTCTTCTTCTTCTTCTCCTTTTCCTCATTCGTTGAGCCCCCCGCCGTGCCATCCTAAGTTCCTCTCTCTCTCTCTCTCACAATCACATTGTGATTTGTGAGTCTGCATGTAAGTTCTTCTTCTTTCACAGACTCGTCGTTGCAATATCTACTTTATTAGTCGCCGTCGCAGCTTCTTGTAAGTTCTTCTCTGTCTCTCTCTGATTATTATATTTATTTTTACAATTTTTGTATCTACTATTTTCATCACGAAATTCTGAATATTTTGTTTGTTAAACCTAATTAGCGTAATCAATTCATCAAACCTAATTATTATTGATGTTGAATTTTCTTTAGATTAACAAATAACAACCCCAGTGTAAATTTCAGCAAAGGGAGTGGTCTAGTTTATATTCCCAGCAGAGGTTCGCTTTCTGATTTCGATGCCATGTTTAGGTCTTCTTATATTGGGAATTCAGTTAGATAGATAGATAGAAACTAAAAATGACTTGTATGGATCAAATTATGGTTTTTTGTTTATTCTCGTAGTGAAATTAATAACATTTGTTTTTGAGCAAAAATATTCTTTGACCTCCAAAATTTAAGGAAAATCTAGTCAGGTGTGTATATATTAGGAATAGTGCAGATAATCTAACTCCGACCATTATTTTGATGTTCATGTAGCGTTGATCATTTCTTAAATATTGGAGTTATTTGTGCAAGTTGTATAGACTATAAAACTTGATGAAGGGTATTTTTGGCTAGCATCCATACGGTACTCTTTTCAGTGCAATTAGCTAATAGTCATAATTTTTTGAAGTAAATACGCTGTATAAGAATAACGAATAAAAAGTTGTATAAACTCTACATGTTGACATGTTTCCTAATGAGAGCTTTCTCAAGTGTTGAATGCTCAGCATTTGAGGGAAGTGGGAGAAAATGATGGTTCACAAAAGTCTAAATGTTGAGCATTGTATACACTGTTGAGAGTAAAAAATTCTCTATGTTCTAAGAATTCCTGAAACAATTATATTTATAGCATGTTATAAGGATTAAAAAAGTGAAAGGCATATTTTTGTAGTGTGAAGGAAACTAATAGATTCATGGCAGTGGCATAAAGTAGAATATAATGCAATTGAATTGACAGGGGATTTCAGAGATTGGATGTCCACAGCAGCGGAAATACGGTACTACAGGAATTGCAACTTGACTTTATGGGTTCCTGGTTGTGAACCTGGTTGCAAATAATTTCATCTCATACCATATTTGGTAAGACTCAAGAGTAACACTTCTTAATTTCTGAATAAATATATAGCGTGACTTACTCTACTATTCTACTCGGTAGTGTGTTTCAGTTGGTAAATGCTCAATTACAGCTATACCTTTAATGCTTAGAGGCTTCATCCATGCCCATAATTACGATGACATAGTTAATTAACCGGTTAACACTAATAATTTGATTATTGATCCACATGATTTTAACAATATATATGCATTTCATTTTGTCATCTCTCAGCTATTTACAATTCAAAGTGTTTCTTCTTCTTGATGAAGCTACTTAATACACACACACATATATAAGGAACAATAAAACATGCTTGATTAGATAAACAAGCCAGATTATTGATAGTGGCTTTGGATAATTTTCCTGTTCAGTAGTCATTTTTTGTTCAATTTGAAGCACTGAAAATTAAATTCACCAGATGGGCCATGCAAGAATCAAGAGGTAATAACCTATTAAGATCTCTAATTTTATCCTTCTTGTTTACATAACTCTGCACTGATTTACAATATCCTATATCTCTAGTGCCCTATTTCTTTGATTCACTTTAAAATTAGTAACTTTTATTATATATATAGATTTCTGTAGTTGATCTTATGGGACTTCTATTACCAAAGAAAAATCTCAAGTTGTTCTTAACTTTTGCAGCATAAAGTTTGTTCCTCAAATCAATCAAGATGGAAGCCAGCCAAGGTATACATATGCATGCTCTTATAATTGCAGTTTCACCATTTAATTATTAGCATCTTCTTTCAAATCCTTGGAGATCTAAGCAACCTGATTGGTTGGTATCAGATAATAAGATGATGGCTTACTTGTTGTAACATTGAAAATGATAAACAAAATTTTGAAAGGATTAATTATCTAGTTTTATCTTCTTTATAAGAGGCAAATCATGAGATCAATTTTGGCAAGTATATATTTTTTCTTAGTACTATTTCATATTTTTAATAAATTAGCTTCTTTCTGATATCACATTTTATTTTTCTGTTAAGGTACGAAGAAAAGTAGAGGTGATGATCAAATAAACATCAACTTTCATGAGGAGTACTTAAGAGCACTTAAGACAAAATCATATGCTGATTGCTTCAACAAAGCTCAATTACTTGCAACACAATCTTCCATAAATTATAGCCACAAAACCTTCTTAGAATTCCTCCTTGAACCTGATCAAGAAACTATCCCATCCCTTGTTGACTCAGCAACAATTTGAACTCAGAAACCTTATGCTAAGTTACTTTGACATTAGTGCTGAGGCATCACACATTTGCACCAGTCTTCTCAAAAAGCCTATTGGAGTTGTAGTGCTGATGAGCCTATGGATCAAATTAGTCATGTTAGTTGTATGGTAAATTATGTCTATAATCTTAATTATTAAACTACCCTTTAGCTTTTCTAATCTGTTCTCATTATGTTCTTCCTATAATATGTCATAAATCATGTAGCCAAAACAGGAAATTAAAGGGGATCTTGATCATGGTAAGAGGATATTGCAGTGCTCTTAACAAAATCCAACCTGGTGCTGTACCCAAGGTATGTTTATTCTATTCTGTTTTCCATGGAATCAATCATATTCTATGCTCATCTGGTTTCACATTGTTCTTATTGATTATCACGACTAATTGTTGGACTTGAATTGGTTTATTAGGTGGTTGAAGCCCCCAGTGATTTTTTTGTCTATTTTTTTCTTGAGTGTTTAGGGCTATCCATGCAAAAAGTCACACTTCTCCTCTGAAGCTTATTCCACTTTTGTCCTAGGTAAAACCTTTTGTAGATCTTTGAGTGTTTTACAAGAATCTGTTCTTGTCCCAATATTTGTCATTTGATTTCATTGATTGAGATGTCTCTTCATTATAAGATAAAACTAAATGAGTAAATGACCCTTTTTCTCATAGGAAGCTAGAGCTTTACTAGGAAGCCTTGAATATCATAAGGGTAATTTTGAAGCTGCACTTCATGTATTTGAAGGAATAGACATTGCTACTGTTGCTCCAAAGATGAAAATTTCTATATCTAAAAGATGGGAACGGAATATGAATAGACACCGTTCGCTGAGTGATGCAGTGCCTCCTATGTCCATTCATGCTGTTAGTCTACTTCTTGAAGCTGTTTTGCTCAAGGCAAAGTCATTGCAGATTCTTGGAAGGTTTCAAGGTGCCTCTTTATTCTTGGATTCATCTATGCTTAGTTAGTGAGAAAATCAACAAGTTTATATTATATTGCTAGTTACATATTATGTTGAATTTCTCATCATTGATTCAAATTTGCACTTTACTTTCTGGAATGCAACCTGAACTACCATGTAAATTTCGGCTAAGTTGCAGTTCTGATTTCTTTTGTGAATTTATGAATTTTGCAGAAGCTGCTAGACCATGTCTATCAATTCCTATTTGTAAAATTCATATAACTTATATAAAATATTAGTTATATAAATTTATGATCCCATTTCAAGTAATTAAAACTTATATAAAATATTATTTATATGTTATTTAAAATTTTATTTTGCATTAATTGTTTGTAGCGTTGTCGCTTTTTAATTTAAAATAGACAAATAAAATCGACGGCCATTGTGTCGATTTTATTAAATCAAATATCGACAGATATTGTCGATTTTATATAATAATATCGACGACAATGTTGTCAATTTTATTAAAAGGGAAAAATTCATAAACTCATATTATAGACGAAACTATTGTCGATTTTATTGAATCAAATATCGACAGAAATGTCGTCGATTTTATATAATAAATATCGACGGCAATGTTGTCGATTTTATTAAGAAGGTAAAATTCTGACACTCATATTATAAATGTAAATATTGTCGATTTTATTAAATTATTATCAACGGCTAGTCAAGCCGTTGATTTTATTATAATTTTGTAATATCAACAAGCTTAATAGCGACCACCTCTGCCGTCCATTTTGCCGTCCATTTTTAATATTATCGACGGCTAAGCCGTCGATTTGGCGGTCGATTTTAACGATGTTTCTTGTAGTGCTCCCTGCAATTCCTTGAGAAGACGACCCGAGGTTTAGATACTTCAGTTATCAATTTTATTAGGGGTTTGTTACTTGTGACAACTAAAACTTTTGTACGAAAGGATTCTTTGTTGGTTTAGAAACTATACTTACAACGCAGACTTATTTTTATAAATTCTTTACCGATAGAGAATCCGATTGCTAGTATTCTGAATAGGATCTGAGATGGGATGACTGTGACGAGCTTCAAACTCATGACTGTTGGGCGTAGTGACAGACGCAGAAGGATCATTGGATCTTATTCCGACACAATGAGAACCGATAGATAATTAGCCCTACGTAACCCGTAGTTGGACCATTTTCACTAAGAGGATGGACGGTAGCCATTGACAACGGTGATCCCCCTACATACAGCTTGCCATGGAAAGGAGTATGAAGGATTGGATGAAGGCAGTAGGAAAGCAGAGATTCAAAAGGGATAAAGCATCTCCATACACTTATCTGAAATTCCCACCAATGATTTACATAAGTATCTCTATCTTTACTTTATGTTTTATTTATCTTTTAATTATCAAAACTTCATAACCATTTGAATTCTCCTGACTGAGATTTATAAGATGACCATAGCTTGCTTCAAGCCGACAATCTCCGTGGGATCGACCCTTACTCACGTAAGGTTTATTACTTGGACGACCCAGTGCACTTGCTGGTTAGTTGTGCGAAGTTGTGAAAAAGAGTTGAGATTACAATTGTGCGTACCAAGTTGTTGGCGCCATTGAGATCACAATTTCGTGCACCAAGTTTTTGGCACCGTTGCCGGGGATTGTTCGAGTTTGGATAACTGACGGTTCATCTTGTTGCTCAGATTAGGTAATTTTCTTGTTTCAACCTTTATTTTCTTTTCAAAAAATTTTCAGAAATCTTTCAAAAATTTTTTTCTTTGTTTTCGTTTTTCCAAAAAGATATTTTTGAAAAATCCAAAAAAATTTACAAAATCATAAAATCAAAAAATATTTTGTTTTTCTTGTTTGAGTCTGGTGTCAATTTTTAAGTTTGGTGTCAATTGCATGTATTTAATAATCATTGCATTTTTCAAAAATTCATGCATGTGCTCTTCATGATTTTCAAGTTGTTCTTGGTAAGTCTCCTTGTTTGATCTTCATATTTTCTTGTTTTGTGTCTTACCTTGTTTTTCATATGCATTTTTAGTTTGTTAGTGTCAAAGCATTAAAAATTTCTAAGTTTGGTGTCTTGCATGTTTTTCTTTTCTTGAAAATTTTTTAAAAATAAGTTCTTCATTTTCATCATGATCTTCAAAGTGTTCTTGGTGTTCATCTTGACATTCATAGTATTCTTGCATGCATCATTTATTTTAATCCAAAATTTTTATGTTTTGAGTCATTTTGTGGTTTTTCTCCTTCCACATTAAAATTCAAAAAATCAAAAAAATATCTTTTCCTTATTTCACTCATGAATTTCAAAATCTTTGGGTTGACTTAGTCAAATATTTTTAAAATAAGTTGTTTCTTGTTAGTCAAGCCAAGATTTCAATTTTAAAAATCTTACCTTTTCAAAACTTTTTCAAAAATCAAATCTTTTTCATTTTTCTTTTATATTTTTGAAAATTTTTTAAAATTGATTTTTAAAATCTTTTTCTTATCTTTAATTCATAATTTTTGAAATTAACACTAACAATTAATGTTTTGATTCAAAAATTTCAAGTTTGTTACTTTCTTGTTAAGAAATATTCAAACTTTAAATTTTAGAATCATATCTTTTGATTTCTTCTTAGTCAAGTCATTAACTTTAGTTTTCAAAATCAAATCTTTCTAAATTTCTTTTTTAAATTTTTTTCAAAATAAATTTCAATCATATCTTTTCAAACATATCATTTTCAAATCATATATTTTTCAAAATCAATTTCAAAATCTTTTCTAACTTCTTATCTTTTCAAAATTGATTTTCAAATCTTTTTCAACTAACTAATCAACTTTTTGTTTGTTTTACTATTTCTTATCTTTTCCAAAACCACCTAACTACTTTTCTCTCTCTAATTTTCAAAAATCACCTTCCTCTTTTTCAAAAATCTTTCTAATTAACTAAGTGTTTCAAATTTTAATTTTTTTTATTTCTTTTCTTAATTTTTGGATTTTAATTAATAATTAAAATAAAAACAAAAATATTTTTCTTTTTTCTTAATTAAAATTCGAATTGTCTTCTCTCTCTCATCTCTTTCTATTTATTTATTCATTTACTAACACTTCTCTTCATCTTAAAATTCAAACCCTCTCTTCTCCTCTGTGTTTGAATTTTTCTTCTTCTTCTTTCATTCTTATTCTTCTACTCACATTAAGGAATCTCTATAATTTGAAATAAAGGATTCCTCTTCTTTTTGTTCTCTTCTTTTTCATATGAGCAGGAGCAAGGACAAGGACATTCTTGTTGAAGCAGATCTTGAACCTAAAAAGACTCTAAAAAAGAAGCTAAGAGAAGCTAAAGCACAATAATCCAGAGAAAACCTTACAGAGAATCTCAAAAAAGAAGGAGACATGGCCGAAAATAATAACAATGCAAGGAAGATGCTTGGTGACTTTACTGCACCAAATTCCAACTTCCATGGAAGAAGCATCTCAATCCTTGCCATTGGAGCAAACAATTTTGAGTTAAAGCCTCAATTAGTTTCTCTGATGCAACAGAATTGTAAGTTTTATGGACTTCCATCAGAAGATCTTTTTCAGTTCTTAACCGAATTCTTGCAAATCTGGATACTGTTAAGACCAATGGAGTTGATCCCGAGGTTTATAAGCTCATGCTTTTCCCTTTTGCTGTAAGAGACAGAGCTAGAATATAGTTGGACTCTCAACCTAAAGATAGCTTGAACTCTTGGGATAAGCTAGTCACAGCTTTCTTAGCCAAGTTTTTTCCTCCTCAAAAGCTGAGCAAGCTTAGAGTGGATGTGCAAACCATTAGGCAGAAAGACGGTGAATATCTCTATGAAGCTTGGAAAAGATACAAGCAATTGACCAAAAAGTGTCCTTCTGACATGCTCTCAGAATGGACCATCTTGGATATATTCTATGATGGTCTGTCTGAATTGTCTAAGATGTCATTGGACCATTCTGCAGGTGGATCTATTCACCTAAAGAAAACACCTGCAGAAGCTTAGGAACTCATTGAAATGGTTGCAAATAACCAGTTCATGTAAACTTTTGAAAGGAATCCTGTGAGTAATGAGACATCTCAGAGGAATGGAGTTCTTGAAATTGATGCTCTGAATGCCATATTGGCTCAGAACAAAATGTTGACCCAACAAGTCAATATGATTTCTCAGAGTCTGAATGGATTGCAAAATGCATCCAATAGTACTAAAGAGGCATCTTCTGAAGAAGAAGCCTATGATCCTGAGAACCCTGCAATGGCAGAGGTGAATTACATGGGTGAAGCCTATAGAAACACCTATAATCCCTCATTGAGAAATCATCTGAATTTCTCATGGAAAGATCAACAAAAGCCTCAACAAAGCTTTAATAATAGTGGAAGAAATAGGTTTAGCAATAGCAAGTCTTTTCCATCATCCTCTCAGCAACAGACAGAGAATTCTGAGTAGAATCCATCTAGCTTAGCAAACATAGTCTCTGATCTATCTAAGGCCACTCTCAGTTTCATGAATGAAACAAGGTCCTCCATTAGAAATTTGGAGGCACAAGTGGGCCAGCTGAGTAAAAGAGTCACTGAAACTTCTCCTAGTACTCTCCTAAGCAATACAAAAGAGAACCCAAAAAGAGAGTGCAAGGCCATAACCTTACTTGGTGTGACCGAATGCACAGAGGAGGAGGAGGACGTGAATCCTAATGAGGAAGACCTCATGGGACGTCCTCTGGACAAAAAGGAATTCCCATTTGAGGAACCTAAGGAATATGAGGCTCATCTAGAGACTATAGAGATTCTATTGAACCTACTTCTGCCATTCATGAGCTCTGATGACTATTCATCCTTTGAAGAGGATGAAGATATTACTGAAGAGCAAGTTGCTAAGTATCTTGGAGCAATCATGAAGCTGAATGCCAAGTTATTTGGTAATGAGACTTGGGTGGATGAACCCCCTTGCTCAACAATGAAATGAATGACTTGGTTAGGCAGACATTACCTCAAAAGAAATAGGATCCTGGTAAATTCTTAATTCTATGTACCATAGGCACTATGACCTTTGAGAAGGCTCTGTGTGACCTGGGATCAGGCATAAACTTAATGCCACTCTCTATAATGGATAAATTGGAAATCTTTGAGGTACAGGCTGCCAAATTCTTATTAGAGATGGCAGACAAATCCATCAAAAAGGCTTATAGACAGGTAGAGGACATGCTAGTAAAGGTCAAAGGCCTTTACATCCCTGCTGATTTCATAATCGTAGACACTAGGAAGGATAAGGATGAATCCATCATCCTTGGAAGACCTTTCCTAGCCACAGCAAAAGCTGTAATTAATGTGGACAGAGGAGAGTTGATCCTTCAATTGAATGAGGACTACCTTCTGTTTAAAAATCAATGATCTCCTTCTGTAACCATGGAGAGGAAGCAAGAAAAGCTTCTCTCAATGTAAAGTCAAACATAGCCCCTACAGTCAAACTCTGTGTTTGGTGTTGGGAGGCCACAACCAAACTCTAAGTTTTGTGTTGGGAGGTCCCAACAATGCTCTGAACATCTGTGAGGCTCCATGAGAGCTCACTGTTAAGCTATTGATATTAAAGAAGTGCTTATTGGGAGGCAACCCAACTTTATTTTTCTATGTTATTTTCTTTTTTTAGGTTGATGATCATGTGGAGTCACAAAAACAACTGCAAAATTTAAAGAAAAATAAAAAATAGCATTAAAAACAGCACACCCTAGAAGAGAAACTTACTGGCGTTTAAACGCCAGTAAGGGTAGCAGAATGGGTGTTCAACGCCCAGTCTGGCACCATTCTGGGCGTTAAACGCCAGAAAGAAGCACCAGATTAGCGTTAAACACCAAAAAGAAGCAATAAACTGGCGTTAAACACCAGAAACATGTTACAACTTGGCGTTTAACGCCAGGAAAGGAATAAAAGCTGGCATTTAATGCCAGAAACAAGTAGCAGTCTGGCGTTAAATGCCAGGATTGCATAATAAAGGCATTTTGCACGCCTAAAAGGAGCAGGGATGAGAAATCCTTGACCCCTCAGGATCTGTGGACCCCACAGGATCCCCACCTACCCCACCCTTCTCTCTCTCTCTCTCCCTCTATCTTCTCCATTTTTTTCTTCTTCCCCTTCTTTCTTTCTTCTTTTGCTCGAGGATGAGCGAACCTTTTAAGTTTGGTGTGGTAAAAGCATTCCTTTTTGTTTTTCCATAACCATTTATGGCACCTAAGGCCGGAGAAACCTCTAGAAAAAGGAAAGGGAAGGCAAAAGCTTCCACCTCCGAGTCATGGGAGATGGAGAGATTCATCTCAAAGGTTCATTAAGACCACTTCTATGAAGTTGTGGCCAAGAAAAAGGTGATCCCTATACAATTCAGGTAGAATTGTCATAGAGGAAGACATCCTCATTGAAGAGGGCAAGCCCATTACTAATAAAAGGATGGAGCAAATAAGAGAGCCCATTCATGGACCTCAATAAGAGCATGAGGAAATTCCTCATGAAATCCCTGAGATTCCTCAAGGGATGCAATTTCCTCCACACAACTATTGGGAGCAACTCAACACCTCTTTGGAAGGCTGGAGTTACAACATGGACCAACTAAGGGTGGAGCACCAAGAGCACTCCATCATTCTCCATGAGATTAGAGAAGATCAAAGAGCTTTGAGGGAGGAGCAACAAAGGCAAGGAAGAGACATAGAGGAGCTTAGGCATTCTATTGGACCTTCAAGAGGAGGAACTAGCCACCATCACTAAGGTGGATCCGTTCCTTGAATTCCTTGTTCTTATTTTTCTGTTTTCGAATTTGATGCTTTATGTGTTATCCATGTTTGTGTCTTTATTACATGATCATTAGTGTCCAGTGTCTATGCCTTAAAGCTATGAATAACTCCATGAATCCTTCACCTCTCTTAATTAAAAATGTGCCTAATTACAAAAGAACAAGAAGTACTTGGATTTCAAATTTTATCTTGAAATTAGTTTAATTATTTTGATGTGGTGGTAATACTTTTTGTTTTCTGAATGAATTCTTGAACAGTTCATATTTTTGATAGTGAGGTTTATGAATGTTAAAATTGTTGGCTCTTGAAAGAATGATGAACAAAGAAAAATGTTATTGATGATCTAAAAAATTATGAAATTGATTCTTGAAGCAAGAAAAAACAGTGAAAAAGAGAGAATAGCGAAAAAAGAGAGAAAAATGGCGAAAAAAATGAGAGAAAGAAAGAAAAAGAAAAAGCAAGCAGAAAAAGCCAATAGCCCTTAAAACCAAAAGGCAAGGGTAAAAAGGATCCAAGGCTTTGAGCATTAATGGATAGGAGGGCCCAAGGAAATAAAATCCAGGCCTAAGCGGCTAAATCAAGCTGTCCCTAACCATGTGCTTGTGTCATGAAGGTCCAAGTAAAAGGCTTGAGACTGAGTGGTTAAAGTTGTGATCCAAAACAAAAAGAGTGTGCTTAAGAACTCTGGACACCTCTAACTGGGTACTTTAGCAAAGCTGAGTCACAATCTGAAAAGATTCACCCAGTTATGTGTCTGTGGCATTTATGTATCCGATAGTAATACTGGAAAACAAAGTGCTTAGGGCCACGACCAAGACTCATAAAGTAGCTGTGTTCAAGAATCAACATACTAAACTAGGAAAATCAATAACACTATCTAAAATTCTGAGTTCCTAGAGATGCCAATCATTCTGAATTTTAAAGGATAAAGTGAGATGCCAAAACTGTTAAGAAGCAAAAAGCTACTAGCCCCGCTTATCTAATTGGGACTAAGATTCATTGATATTGTGGGATTCATTGTATGTTCTTTTCTTTTTATCCTATTTGATTTTCACTTTTTAGTATATTTTTATTAGTTTTTAAGCAAAATTCACAATTCTGGACTTTACTATGATTTTGTGCATTTTTTTGTGATTTCAGGTATTTTCTGATTGAAATTGAAGGACCTGAGCAAAAATCTGATTCAGAGGCTGAAAAAGGACTATTGATGCTATTAGATTCTGACCTCCCTGCACTCGAAATGGATTTGTTGGAGCTACAGAAATCTAAATGGCGCGCTCATAATTGCGTTGGAAAGTAGACATCCAGGGCTTTCCAGAAATATATAATAGTTTATACTTTGCCCGAGTTTAGACGATGCAAACTAGCGTTTAACGCTAGCTTTCTGCCCTCTTCTGGCGTTAAACGCCAGAAACAAGTTCCAAGCTAGAGTCAAACGCCAAAAATAAGTTACAAACTGGTGTTTAACTCCAAAGAAGGTTTATACACGTGAAAGCTTTAATGCTCAGCCCAAGAACACACCAAGTGGGCCCGGAAGTAGATTTCTGCATCATTTACTTATTTTTGTAACCCTAGTAACTAGTTTAGTATAAATAGAACTTTTTACTATTGTACTAGGGGTCTTTTTCCCTATTTCCGAATTCATATACCATTTGGGGAGGCTGGCCATTCAGCCATGCCTAGACCTTGTTCTTATGTATTTTCAACGGTGGAGTTTCTACACACCATAGATTAAGGTGTGGAGCTCTGCTGTTCCTCGAGTATTAATGCAATTACTACTGTTTTCTATTTAATTCAAGCTTATTCTTATTCGAAGATATTCACTCGTACTTCGAAGATATAAGTAATGTTATGACTATAATGAATGAATATGAAATGATTATGAATGTATATGACTGAAATGAAGCTTATGCAATTATGTTATCTGAGATACGAGTTTCTCTGGGCAAAGTATTGTGGCTTGCCACCACGTGTTCCAGGTTGAGACTCAATACTCTGTTCACCCTACGACGTAAGGATGACTGGGCACGTATAAATTCCTAGGAAGGATATCCCCCAATGAGCAAAATTTATATATATGAATGAAAAAAAGCTATTCATAGACTCTTAGGGATATGCGTCAAGTGATAGATGAGACTCATCAGCCATAGGACAGGCATGTATCATATGCATATTATGTGAATTGCTTGTTTGTGCATTATTTGGAAATTCCTAAGTAAACTTATCATGTTAATTCTTATATTTGCTACTTACAGTACTTGTATGCTACCTGTGTTTGTTATTGTTTGTTTGGTCGTCTGTGCAGTTCTCTGGTGTTGGAGGATTGGAGGAAAGGAGAAGGTTTGAAGGTTAGGTTTAAGTTTTAGTTGAGATAGAAACCATTAAAGGACCACGCTGATTTTATGGTTTCTGCTTTAGTTCTTTAAACATTATAATCTGAGTGTCAACATTCTAGGATTGCCTCTGGCATTCCGAGGACCTTATATCTTATGTGCGTGCCACCTTTACCATACTGAGAACTCCCAGTTCTCATCCCATACAATATTGTTATTTTTCAGATGCAGGTCGAGAGGCACCTCACTAGGCATCTGGAGTTCTCTACAATGAAGTGGAATTTTCGGGATTCTACTATTGTTCTATTTTGTTATGTCTATATGCATAGATTCTCCCTATGTATATATGTTTTACTTTTGTACCTCATAGAGGTTTATAGAGAACGAGGCTTACTTTTATGTATTATGGGTTATGTTTTCTTATATGTATATATATGACTATTCTCTGGCTAGCCTTAGCTTTGCAGGTTGAGTTCGGAGCTTGATATTTTGTACCGCGACTCTCTACTCTCATTATTTTATATACATATGTTAGTGAACCTTAGCTTTCTTCATACGCAAGTAACCTTATATCCTGCGTGTTGCACTTTTAATTTTGCAATTTTGCTTTAGCTATTTCTTCAAGGCTCCTAGTATACTATGTTCTTTTAATTATTATATGTATTATATTTCATTTTAGAGGTCGTAATACCACACCACCTCTGTTTTATGACTTAAGCATAAAGCTCTGTGTGGTAGGGTGTTACATTATGGTATCAGAGCAGTTCGTTCCTGTAGAGCCTGCGGAACGGACTGACTATGCTTTTGGGCATACACTGAGTGTCTATACATGCTAATTAGGATATCTAACTGTTATATATGGCATTAATGTTCATGAGCATGCATTTGGGACTCTGAATCACAATACTTGCGATATTGAGACTGATCACCTTGACATCACTTGTTTGATGTGAAAAGGAACCAAATGTCATCTCATGGACGTGGTCGTGGGCGTAATCGAGATTAAGGATGGAGAGGTGACAAGGTAACCGTACCGGTAGGTAGTTTGACTAATTTTGTGACTGCGATGATGAGTGATGGTGCTACCATCGGTGCCGCTGTTGCTGCGACCAGCCGATCGATGGGTAGGATGGAACCACAAGCTAGAGTTGGCAACGATAATGTTAAGGAATATGAAGGTGGAAATAATGTTCCAAGTATAGTGGTACCAGTGGAAATAGTGAATTATTCGGAGTTGGTTAAGACAGTTTAGGCAACGGGAGAAAGCTCAAGAAGGACTTTGGTGGCAAGAAGTGACCGCCGTAAAATTTGCATATAATTAGTCAATAAATTAATTTTTAATAAGAAAAATTAGAAATATGAATTTTATAATCTTAGGAGGAAGAAATAATTAAAATACAAATTTCAACATTAATTTTAAAGAATTTGGCCCAAGATTGGGCCAAACGGATCAAACCGAGCCCAAACCGCGCCTGTGGGCCCAACCAACTCCCTTAATTTAATGAGCATCAGCTCATTCTTCTTCTTCCTCATTGAGGAACCCATGGAGCATGCAAGGAAAGAGAAGGAGAGCTCTATAACCTAACCTCCCACTTCAATCTCACGTAACTTTCCGCTCCGAGCTCCGATCGTCGCACCGTTTGTGGCTACGTGACCGCAGCGTCGAGCACTACAAAGCCCTGTCAATAATTAGGTAAGGAAACCACTTTTGTGTTCTAATTTCTTCCTTTCCATTTTAAAAATTATGAGCAATTATGTTAAAAATTGTTTAATTCCAGTGTTTAGGTGATGCGTGAGCATCTTATACCCTTTGTCTAGCTATTTTTACATTGTTTTTTTAGTTAGATTTTATCAAGTTTTACTATGTTTTAGTGCAAAATTTATCTTTAGATGCTACTTTGAGTTTTTATGTTATTTTTTATGATTTTACATGAATTTTGGGTGAATTTGGCAAAGTCTTGTGTAGAGACAAAGGAAGGATAGCAGATGCTGTCAATCCTGACCTCCTTGCATTCAAAAGAACATAAACTGAGTTGCAGAGATCCAATTTGTGCAGTTGCAATGGCGTTATAAATATAATATTCAGAGCTTTCCAACAATATATGATAGTTTATACTTCTTTTCCAGAATCACTGCCAAATATGGTGCTAAACATCCAAACCTGGCATTTAGCGCCCAAAGAGGAGCAAGCCTAGCATTGAACGCCCAAAACTGGCGTTCAACGCCAACCAGGGAGCAGGGACAAGCGAGCTCAATCATTCAACGCCCAGAATTAAAGTTGAACACCATGAATCAGCCTAAACAGTCACCAAGTGGGCCCCAAAGTGGATTTTAGCACTCCGTAATTTATTTTATCTTATCCTTGTAACTTTTAAATTTAAACTAACATCCTTTGGGTCTAGTATTTTACTATTTAAAGAGGATATTTCTTAGGTTTAAAAAACGCATTACTTAGAATCTTCTTGACTTTTTATTTCATTTTCTCTGTAAAGTATGAGTAACTAAACCTCCTGGTTAAGGTTAGGAGCTCTGCTTATTTCTATGGATTAATGTTATTACTCTCCTATTTTAATTAATATTTGATTCCATTCTAAGGTGTTGTTTTCGTTCTTAATCTTATGAATTTGGGTGGAACGACAGTATAACCCTTATTCTACATGAGCACTTGTGATTCTCGACAGAGTTATCTCGCTTGGGCTACAGCTTGAAAACACTCCTCCTAAACTAAGGGTTATCTGCGGTTGATTAGGATATGTGACATGAAATCCTGTTAGTTTTGGGTAATTAAGGTTTCTGTGGCGCTAAACTAGATTTCTGAACTTCACCTTCTGATATGAAAGAATTGACCTTGTCTATGGCATTTTAGTAAGATTTGGGGAGATTAAGTCACTAAGAGATTAGGCTTTAATGATCTATGGTTTGCCATAGAATGAATCATTTATTGTTAACATAGTTTGTAAGAAGCATTAATCCGGAAAGATAAACATCACCGAGACCTTAACTGTTTTCTCATTATTGTTTCTACACCAATTCTTTACTGCTTTCCTTATTATCTTGTTTTATGCATTCTCAATAATAACCCTTTTTTTTGTTTTCCTAACTAAGTCCTACAAGACAACTATTGCTTGCTCAATCCAACAATCCTTGTGGGATCGAACCTCACTCACCTAAGGTATTACTTGGATGACCCGGTGCACTTGCCGGTGAAGTTGTGCGAGTTCAAATTTCACACACCAAGTTTTTGGTGCCATTTGATAAACCACAATTTTATGGTTTATTTTGTATTGAATTTGGTGGATGGTGCATGAAACTGACTCTGCACGTTACGCACAGATAGACCGGCAAGTATACCGGGTCGTCCAAGTAATACCTCAGGTGAGTGAGGGTCGATCCCACAGAGATTGTTGGTTTGAGCAAGAAATGGTTACCTTGCAGATCTTAGTTAGGCGAATAGAAATTATAGTTTGTCACGGAAAATGCATAAAATAGAATAAATAAATAAAACGTTACTAGGTAGACGAGAAATCAATGGTATGGGAATGGTTGAGGCTTCGGAGATGATTTGTCTTTTCGGATTAACTTTTCTTACTGTTTACTTCAATAACTTTATGAGATCATTCAGTAGCAGTCGTAAGTGATTAACTCATGTCGCCTCATCAAGTTAACCTCCTCCATTGTAGCAATCCACCATGTTGCAAGTGACTCATGTCCTCCCATCAAGCCACCTCTAGGTTTCTCACTATAGCAGAAGATGAAGCTCTAAGCATTCCACTCCCCTTCGTGATCCTACTCAAGGTGCCACAGACAAGGTAGATCTTCCGGATCAGGGAACGCTACTTCTCAGACTCTATCCTTAGTGCCACAGAGACCTCACTTACCCATGGTCAATGGGATTTCATGTCACGTATCCAAAGTTGCCTAGGTACTTTATTGGAATACGCAATGCAATCTCTAGCTTTGGTTCAAAGCTATCTGGGTCAGGACTCGCACAGAACCCATGTAGAATAAGGGTGATTGTCACGGGTCACCCTCAATTCATGAGGCGAAGAACGTCAATGCATAAGAGAATAGTATTTGACATATTGAACTAGAACAGTAATATTATTAATCCATGAAACTCTCCAGAGCTCCTAACCTTAACCTTAGGAGGTTAGTGACTCATGCTTACAGAAAAGTAATGAAAAATGTAAAAGTGGGCAAGAGTTTGAGGTAGAAGATCCTAAACATGGCTGATCTTCTCCTATATATACTAGTCTAGCAACTAAGAATTACAAAAATAAGATAAACTAGTCTTGTTGTGCAAAAATCCACTTTTCGGGCCCACTTAGTGAGTGTTTAGGCTGAGCCAAGGGTGTCTCTATGTGCTAGGACAACTTAGAGGCATTGAACGCTGGCTTGGCACTCCCTTTTAGGTGTTGGATGCCAGCTGCTTCCTTTTGGGCATCCAACGCCAGGAATAAAGTAGGTGGCTGGCGTTGAATGCCAATTTTGGACCTTTATTTCCAGAGCAAAGTATAAACTATTATATATTTATGGAAAGGTTGGATGTTAGCTTTCCATAGTCGTTGAGAGCGCACCATTTGGACTTTTGTAGCTCCAGAAAAGCTCCTTCGAGTGCACAGAAGTTAAAACCTGACAGCATCTGCAGTCTTTTCTCTGTCTCTAAATCAGACTTTTTCAAAAGCTCCTCAATTTCAGCCAGAAATACCTGAAATCACTATAAAATACACAAATATAAAGTAGAATCCAAAAATGTGAATTTTGCACTAAAACCTATGAAAAGATGATAAAACTTAAACAAAACATAATGAAAACTATATGAAAATGATGCCAAAAAGCGTATAAAATATCTGCACATCAGAATGACAAACTTAAACTGTTGCTTGTTCCCAAGCAACCAAAAAAAATTAGATTAGAAAGAAGAGAAGGATACAATAAATCTTAGAGTTCTCCAATGAAGCTCAATTTCAATTAGATGAGCGGGACTAGTAGCTTTTTGCTTCTGAATAGTTTTGGCATCTCACTTTCCATTGAAGCTCAGAATAATTGGCATCTTTAGAAACTTTGAATCTAGATGATATTATTGATTATCCTAGTTAAGTTCTTTTTTATTCTTGAAGACAACTTCTTTTGAGTCTTGGCCATGACATTAAGCGCTTTGTTTTCCAGTATTACCACCGAATACATAAACAACACAGACACTTAACTGGCTGAACCCTTTCAGATTGTGATTCAATTTTGCTGGAATCCCCAGCCAGTGGTGTTCAGAGTTCTTGAGAACACTCTTTTGCTTTGGATCACAACTTTAGCTGCATAGTCTAAAGTTTTTCACTTGACACCTTCACACCAGATGCATATATTTAGGGAAGCAGCTCATTTGAACAGTTTAGGCTAAGATATTATTTCTTTTAGGCCCTCCTAACCATTGATGCTCAAAGACTTGGATCCTTGCTCTTGCCTTTTGTTTTGAAGAGCTATTGGCTTTTTTCTCTGTCTTTTGGTTTAAAGAGCTATTGGCTTTTTCTTTTGCTTTTATCATCACTTTTTTTTATTGCTGCTTTTTCTTGCTTCAAGAATCAATTTTTGGATTTTTCAGATCCTCAATAATACTTCACTTTTATCATCAATCTATCAAGAACTAACATTCTTAACTCCTACATCAAATATTCATTGTTTAATTCATACATTTAGAAAACAAAAGCAATGCCACCACATCAAATAATTGAACTATTCTCAATATATAACTCGAAATTCAAGTATCTCACTTTTCTTTTTCAATTAAAATTTTTCTTTTAATCAAGGTGAGAGATATATAGAATATTTCATAGCTTTAAGACATAATTAAAGATGATCATGCATTAGAGACAAACAATAAAACAAAATACATGGAAAATAGAAAAATAACATAGGCAACAGAGGATTAAGGGAACAAATCCACCTTAGTGATGGCGGCTACTACTCCTTCTGGAGGATCCAATGGAGTGCTTGATTTCTTCTATTTCACGCCCTTGCCTCTGTTGTTCTTCCCTCATAACTCTTTGTTCTTCCATTATGGCTCTTTGATATTCTCTTATGTCATGGAGGATGGTGGAGTGCTCTTGATGTCCCATCCTTAGTTGATCTATGCTAGAGCTCAATTCTCCTAGAGAAGTGTGCAATTGGTCCTAATAGCCTTGGGGAGGAAAATGCAACCCTTGAGGCATCTCAGGGATTTCTTGCTGAGGTAGCTCTACATGCTCTTGTTGAGGTGCATGTGTAGGCTCTCTAGTTTGCTCCATCCTCTTCTTAGTGATGGGCTTGTCTTCCTTAATAGGAATGTCTCCTTCTAGGACAATTCCAACTGAATTGTGATAAGCCCCAATTTTGTGGTTTATCTTGTGCTTGATTTAGGGGATTTTATCAACTTATCTCACATTTATTCAATGAAATAGCATGCTTTTGCAATTCTCCCTAATTTGTGCTTAAGAGTTAAAAACATGCTTTTTGGGCCTTTAATTAGCTAAATTTAATTCACTTTGATTCCATTTGATACCTTAATATGTTTGTTGAGTGATTTCAGATTCATAAGGCAAGTATTGGATGGAAGAAGTGAAGAGAAAAGCATGAAAAGTGGAGAATTCATGAAGAAATGAAGATTTGGAGGATTCAAGGCCACGCACAAGCGTCATTCACGCGTGCACGTGAGGAGGACATTCATGTCCACGCGAACGCGTCCCCACGCACACGCGTGAAGAGGAAATCTACCAACGATACACACGCGTCGACCACGCACACGCCTGACAAGTGTCACGTGACCACATTAAAGTGAATACGCTGTGTGCGATTTCTAAGCTTTCCAGGCCCAAATCCAACTCACTTATGAGGCTATTTGATGCAGAATTCAAGATTGGACAAAGGAGGATCAATTAGATTAACTTAGGACCATGCTTTAGGTAGTTTTCTAGAGAGAGAAGCTCCCTCTTCTCTCTAGAATTAGGGTAGAGTTAAGTTAATTCCTCTTAGATTTAAGGTTTATTTCTTGTTTTCATCTTGTTTTCAGCACAATTTCTTATTCTTACATCTTTCTCTCTTAGTTTACATTGTTAATTTTCCTTTCATGTCACTTTTATGTTATGAACTCTTGTTAATTTCACTTTCTTTTAATGTAATTTGATGTTTTATGTTTTGTTGATGTTTATTTGAGTTGTTATTATTAGTTTCTTACATTCGGTAGTTGTAGAATTTATTATTCCTTGCAATTTTACCATGCTTTCTTTTTATTCTTTCGAAGTGTTTGACAAAATGCTTGAATGGAGTTTAGAGTAGCTTTTTGAGCATTCTTGGCTTGGAAAGAGAAATTAGGTTCTCTTGAGTCATTAACACCCAACTTATGTTGGTGATCTAGAGTTGTTAGTTAATATTGTTTCCATTGACTCTAATCTCTTGCTAATTCAATTAGTAAGTTGATTAGGACTTTTGGATTGAGATTAACTAGTCTTATTTGACTTTCTTCCTATGTTGAAGATAACATTGTACCTTTTTCCGATGTTGAAGATGGCTTAATACGATTAGCTCTTGTTAATTATTGTATGATAATTAATGACTAGGATAGAAAACCTTAATTCTCAATCCTTCCCATGAATGCCTTGATGAGCGGATATTTTATACGCTTTTGGGGGTAATTTCATGTAGTTTTTAGTATGTTTTAGTTAGTTTTTAGTATATTTTTATTAGTTTTTAGGCAAAATTCATATTTCTGGACTTTACTATGAGTTTGTGTGTTTATCTATGATTTCAGGTATTTTCTGGCTGAAATTGGAAGATCTGAGCAAAAATCTAATTCAGGCTGAAAAAATGACTGCTGCTGCTGTTGGATTCTGACCTCCCTGCACTCAGAATGAATTTTTTGGAGCTACTGGAGTCCAATTGGCACGCTCTCAGTTGATTTGGAAAGTAGACATCCAGGGCTTTTCAGCAATATATAATAGTCCATACTTTGCTTGAAAATAAACGATGTAAACTGGCGTTTGACGCCAATTTCATGTTCCATTCTGGCGTTAAACGCCAGAAACAGGTTACAACCTGGCGTTTAACTCCAGAAACAGCCTATGCACGTATTTCTGCTGTGTCTCGATGAATTAATGCAAGTATTTCTATTTTTTTATTCAAACACGCTTGTTTCTGTCTAAGATATTCATTCGTACTTCAATATCATGAATGTGATGATCCGTGACACTCATCACCATTCTCAACCTATGAATGCGTGCCTGACAGTCACCTCTGTTTTACATTAGATTGAATGAGTATCTCTTAGATTCCTTAATCAGAGTCTTCGTGGTATAAGCTAGAATCCATTGGCAGCATTCTTGAGAATCTGGAAAGTCTAAACCTTGTCTGTGGTATTTCGAGTAGGATTCAGGGATTGAATGACTGTGACAAACTTCAAACTCACAAGGGTAGTGACAGACGCAAAAGGATCAATGGATCCTATTCCAGTATGAGTGAGAACTGACAGATGATTAGCTGTGCGGTGACAGCGCACCTGGACCATTTACACTGAGAGGACGGATGGTAGCCATTGACAACGGTGATCCACCAACACACAGCTTGGCATAGGAGGAACCTTGCGTGCGTGAAGAAGAAGATAGGGGAAAAGCAGAGATTCAGAAGACAAAGCATCTCCAAAACTCTAACATATTCTCCATTACTGCATAACAAGTATTATTTAATCCATGCTTTTTATTTACTACCAATCAAAACTGAGAATTATTATTATCCTAACAAAGAGTTACAAGATAACCATAGCTTGCTTCAAGCCAACAATCTCCGTGGGATTCGACCTTTCTCACGTAAGGTATTACTTGGACGACCCAGTGCACTTGGTGGTTAGTGGTACGAGTTGTGAAAAGTGTGATTTACAATTTTGTGCACCAAGTTTTTGGCGCCGTTGCCGGAGATTGTTCGAGTTTGAACAACTGACAGTTTATCTTGTTACTTAAATTAAGAAAAATTTATCTTTTTGGTTTAGAGTCACTAGGATTGTATTTTTTATTATTCCTTTTAAAAATCTTTCAAAAATATTATTTTTCTTTATTAGTTTTTAATTTTTCTTGGAGTCTTTTGTTTGAGTTTAGTTTTGTATCTTATGTTTGCTGTCAATTGCATGTTTTTATTTTCCTTTAAAAATACCTTTTTAAAACACGTTAAATTTCTAGCTCAGTTGGCTAGAGCATTGTGCTTGTGTTCTTGGTAATTGTGTATCTTCTTTTTAAAACTTTTTCAAAAATAATTTTTTTGATTAAATCTTGTGCCAAATTTTAAGTTTGGTGTTCTCTTGTTAATTTTTCTTTAGTTTTTGAAAATTTTATTTTGGTTTTCTAAAAATTTTAAGTTTGGTGTTCTTTCTTTTGTTCTTGTTGTTCTTGTGAGTCTTCAAGGTGTTCTTGAGTTTTCATTGTGGTTTGATCTTAAAATTTTTAAGTTTGGTGTGCCTTGATGTTTTCCCTCCAAAATTTTCGAAAACAAGGAGCATTGGATCTAAAAATTTTAAGTCTTGTGTCTTTCGTGTGTTCTTCTCTTTCATAATAAAATTCAAAAATAAAAAAATATCTTTTCCTTTAATTGCTCATAATTTTCGAATCCCTTGGGTTGACTTGGTCAAAATTTTTCAAATCATACCCTTTTAAGATTTTTAAAAACATATCATTTCAAAAATATCCTAACCACTTTCTCTCTGCTCACTTTTTCGAAAATCTTCATAAAATATTTTCAAATCTTTTTTTATTTTTATTTTAGTTTTTATTTTATTTTATTTTATTATTTCAAATTTTTTTAAAAAAATATAATAAAATAAATAAAATAAATCCATGTCATCTCCCTTTCTCCATCATGGACCTAAGTGGAAATGAACAGTCCAGAAGGACTCTGGGGTCATATGCTAACCCCACTACTGCTTCATATGGGAGTAGTATCTGTATACCCTCTATCGGAGTCAGTAGTTTTGAGTTGAATCCTCAACTCATTATCATGGTGCAGCAATGTTGCCAGTATTCTGGTCTTCCACAGGAAGAACCTACAGAGTTTCTGGCACAGTTTTTACAAATTGCTGACACAGTACATAATAAGGAAGTAGATCAGGATGTCTACAGATTATTACTATTTCCATTTGCTGTAAAAGACCAAGCTAAGAGGTGGTTAAATAACCAACCTAAGGCTAGCATAAGGACATGGAAACAGCTGTCAGAAAAATTCTTGAATCAATATTTCCCTCTAAAACGGATGACACAGCTAAGGCTAAACATCCAAGGCTTTAAATAAGGAGATAATGAATCCCTTTATGATGCCTGGGAGAGATACAAAGAGATGCTAAGAAAATGCCACTCTGAAATGTTTTCAGAGTGGATGCAGTTAGACATCTTCTATTATGGGCTTACAGAGAAAGCTCAGATGTCTTTGGACCACTTAGCTGGTGGATCTATACACATGAGAAAGACAATTGAAGGAGCTCAAGATCTCATTAATACAGTTGCCAGAAATCAGCATCTGTACCTAAGTAGTGAACCTTCCATGAAAGAAGAGGCTAAAACAGTAACTGCTAAACTCAGTCTTGCAGAACAAGTTATTGAATTCAATCAGCAATTAGATTTTCTAACAAAACAGCTAGCCGAATTCAAGGATATACTACAAGACACAAGAATGGCTAATATAAATATGGAAGTACAGTTGAAGCAAACAGAACAGCAGTTATCAAAACAAATAACAGAAGAGTGCCAAGCATTTCAATTAAGAAGTGGGAAAACATTAAATACCTCACTTCAAAGCAGCAGGAAGCCAAGAAATGAACAAACTGCTACCCAAAATCCCTCTGAGGATAGTAAGAGCCCAGAGAGGAATAATTCTAGCGCTCAAATGCCAGAAAAGGGTGGAGAGCTGGCGTTAAACACCCAACCCATGCAAACAGGTAAGGAGTTGGCGTTAAACGCCCAAGGGGAGCTCAGTTCTGGCATTCAAACGCTAGAAACAGGTAAGGAGTTGGCGTCCAACGCCAATCCAGCTTCCAACCCTGGCATCCAAATGCCAGTGAGGGGATCATACACATACAAGTGCTGATAGCAACCCCTCTAAAAAGGCTTCTCCAACCACATCTGTAGGAAATAAACCTACAGCAACTAAGGTTGAGGGATACAAAGCCAAAATGCCTTATCCTCAGAAACTCCGCGAAGCAGAACATGATAAGCAATTTGCCCACTTTGCAGATTATCTCAGGACTCTTGAAATAAATATTTCGTTTGTAGAGGCACTGGAGCAAATACCCTCTTATGCTAAGTTCATGAAAGAGATCTTGAGTCATAAGAAGGATTGGAGAGAAACTGAAAAAGTTTAACTCACTGAAGAATGCAGTGCAGTCATTCTGAAAAGCTTACCAGAGAAGCTTAAGGATCCTGGAAG
This sequence comes from Arachis duranensis, assembly GCF_000817695.3. Classification (NCBI taxonomy): domain Eukaryota; kingdom Viridiplantae; phylum Streptophyta; class Magnoliopsida; order Fabales; family Fabaceae; genus Arachis; species Arachis duranensis. The sequence continues at coordinate 61,685,861 of NC_029772.3, read as the reverse complement.
CTTTATGATACCATGCACATTAGAGGGTACTTGTACCAAGAAAGCTCTATGTGATCTTGGAGCAAGTATCAACCTAATACCTGCATCCACTATCAAAAAACTTGGTTTGACTGAAGAAGTCAAACCAACCTGGATATGTCTCCAACTTGCTGATGGCTCCATTAAATACCCATCAGGCGTGATTGAAGACATGATTGTCAAGGTTGGGCCATTTGCCTTTCCCACTGACTTTGTGGTGCTTGAAATGGAGGAGCACAAGAGTGCAACTCTCATTCTAGGAGGACCTTTCCTAGCAACTGGACGAATCCTCATTGACGTCCAAAAAGGGGAATTAACCCTGACAGTCAACGAGGACGAGTTTAAGTTGAATGTTGTTAAAGCTATGCAGCATCCAGACACCCCAAACGATTGCATGAGCATTGATATTATTGACTCTCTGGTGGAAGAGGTCAATATGACTGAGAATCTTGAATCAGAGCTAGAGAATATTTTTAAAGATGTTCAGCCTGATCTGGAAGAACCAAAGAGAATAATAGAACCTTTGAAAATCCCTCAGGAAGAGGAGAAACCTCTTAAACTCGAGTTCAAACCATTACCACCATCCCTGAAATATGCATTTCTGGGAGAAGGTGACACTTTTCCTGTAATCATAAGCTCTACTTTAGAGCCACAAGAAGATGAAGCACTAATTCAAGTGCTGAGGACACACAAGACAGCTCTTGGGTGGTCCATTAGTGATCTTAAGGGCATTAGCCTAGCCAGATGCATGCACAAGATCCTAGTGGAGGATGACGCTAAGCCAGTGGTTCATAATGAAAAAAATGAACTGGTTCCTACAAGAACAATTACAGGGTGGCGTATGTCTATTGATTATAGAAGGCTCAATACAGCTACCAGAAAGGATCATTTTCCTTTACCATTCATAGACCAGATGCTAGAAAGACTAGCAGGTCATGATTACTACTATTTTTTGGATGGATATCCAGGTTATAATCAAATTGCAGTAGATCCCCAGGATTAAGAGAAAATAGCATTCACATGTCCATCAGAAGTATTTGCATAAAGAAGGATGCCATTTGGTTTGTGTAATGCACCTGCAACCTTTCAGAGGTGCATGCTCTCTATTTTCTCTGATATGGTGGAAAAGTTTCTGGAAGTTTTCATGGACGACTTCTCAATATTTGGAGACTCATTCAGCTCTTGTCTTGACCATCTAGCACTTGTTCTGAAAAGGTGCCAAGAGACTAACCTGGTTTTAAACTGGGAAAAATGTCACTTTATGGTGACTGATGGAATCGTCCTTGGGCATAAAATTTCGAGCAAAGGAATAGAGGTGGATCAAGCTAAGGTGGAGGTAATTGAAAAATTACCACCACCTACCAATATTAAAGCAATCAGAAGCTTTCTGGGGCATGCAGAATTCTATAGGAGGTTTATAAAAGTTTTTTCAAAAATTGCAAAACCTCTGAGTAATCTGCTAGCTGCTGACACGCCATTTATCTTTGATAAGGAGTGTCTGCAGGCGTTTGAGATTCTGAAAGCTAAGCTGGTCACAGTACCAGTAATCTCTGCACCAGACTGGACATTACCATTTGAACTAATGTGTGATGCCAGTGACCATGCCATTGGTGCAGTGTTGGGACAGAGGCATGACAAGCTTCTGCACATCATTTATTATGCCAGTCGTGTTTTAAATGACGCATAGAAGAACTACACAACCACAGAAAAAGAGTTACTTGCAGTGGTTTACGCCATTGATAAGTTCAGATCTTATTTAGTAGGATCAAAAGTGATTGTGTATACTGACCATGCTACTCTTAAATATCTACTCACAAAGTAGGATTCAAAACCCAGGCTCATAAGATGGGTGTTGCTTCTGCAAGAGTTTGATATAGAAATAAGAGATAGAAAAGGGACAGAGAACCAAGTAGCAGATCACCTGTCCCGAATAGAACCAGTAGAATGGGTGATGACAAGTCATCATATACCCATTTTTCAAGCTAATTTCACTTGTTTCACTAGTCTTTATGCACTTTCTTGCATCCTAAGTAAGTAAATTGGAATGAAAATGCATGACTTCTTTAAATCAAACAACCACCATTAAATTGATGCTAAATCATAGGTTTGAACTAAAATTAATTGATTTTTAATGAATTATAAACCTTATGAGTTTAAAGATACTTTGATTGGTTGTTTTGGTTTCTTGTAGGTGAAGAAAGGAAGAAAAGAAGAAAAACGTGGCTTAAGAAGTGTGGCCAAGAGAGGAGAAGTGTGGTGCAACATAGAAGGAGGAAGCAAACACTGCCCTCCACAAGAGCACATTGCCCTCCAGGAGAGCAGCATAATTAACCAAGCCTTAAAAGCATCACTGCCCTACCCACAATAAGGGCGGAGCACAATTTTATGCCAAGGACCAAAGGAAGCAAAAACTCTGCCCTGCCCTCCTCAAGAGCAATATCGGGCTTTCATGAAAAATAATTCCAAGGAAATTGTTTCCTAGTGTTTCCTATGGGTTTCGAACCCAAGAACAAGGAGGAAAGGAGTAGCGCTCAAATACAAGGAAAACAAGCAAAACTTAGCTTGTTTTCAATCTCCAAGAATCGAACACAGCACCATGAGGAAGCAAGGAACTAGGCGTTACTTTAGTGCCAAGAAAACCAAGGAAAAAAGAGCAGCGTGTGCCTCCACCGAGTTTCGAACTTGGGACTTCACCCATTGGCAACATTGCCCTGCCATCCACAAGGGCAGGGCAGCATTTCTTGGTGCATGGCCAGCGCACAAATTGGCACGGGCATGACCACTTGGCGCGCAACATGGACGCACGGGCAGCAAGGCAAGGCACACCAGGGCAACACTACCCTGCCCTCCACAAGGGCAGGGCAGCATCTTGAACGCCCAGCACACGTAGCACAAGCACGCACGAGGCTTCATCACACAAATTCCTGCTTTGCCCTCCACAAGGGCAGGGCAGCCTCCTGGAAGCTACTTTCTCATGGGCTGAAAATTGGATTAAAAATCCAATTTAATTCATTTCTTAACCAAATCAAAAGCCCATCCAAATTCCAAAATCCAAGAATAGAAAGTGTATAAATAGGAGATAGTTTGATGTAATTAGGACCTTCTTTTTTATTTTTGAATTTTCACATCTTTAGACTTGATTTTTTGTTGAGAGCTTGGAACTGAGATTTTAGAGAATTGGGAAGGAGAATTGATCTCTCTTCTTCCTCATTCTTGCTTGAGCACTTTTTACTTTTCTTGTTTGAGTCTTGGGTGTGAAAAATTGAGGAATTTCTGTCTCAATCTCCATTCAAGATCTCTTTAATTTCTCTTCTGCACATCTCATCTCTTGCTTTGATAATTGTTGCAATTTAATTTCCCTTGCTTAAATTCTGAATTCCTAGTCCTCAAATCCCTTTTCCATTCAAGCAATTTATATTTCTTGCACTTTAAGTTATTGCAATTTACATTTCTTGCACTTTAAGTTTCAGTCATTTAATTTCTTGTTCTTTAAGATTCAGCACCTTTACTTTCAATTCTCTTTAATTTTTGCAAGTCCTCCCTCTCCCTTTACATTCTCTGCTATTTACTTACTGTTGGATACAAAATCACTCAACCAATACTTGATTCGCTTGACTAAATCAACCACTGAACTAAAATTGATCAATCCTTCAATCCCTATGGGATCGACCTCACTCCCGTGAGTTTTATTACTTGATGCGACCCGGTACACTTGCCGGTGAGTTTTGTGTTGGATCGTTTTGAACACATTAAGGGGCATCCCTCCCTCTTACTGAGATCTTTGAAAATTTTCTGGATGAGCAACTCTTTGCCATCCAGGAAGTACCATGGTTTGCAGACATTGCAAACTACAAGGTTGTGAGATTCATACCCAAAGAGTATAGTAGGCAGCAATCAAAGAAACTGATCTCAGACGCAAAGTACTATCTGTGGGATGAACCATATCTCTTCAAGAGATGTGCAGACAGTGTAATCCGTAGATGTGTGCCTAAAGAAGAAGCACAGAAGATCCTCTGGCATCGCCATGGATCACAGTATGGAGGAAATTTTGGAAGTGAGTGAACAGCCACAAGAGTCCTCCAATGTGGCTTCTATTGGCCTACTTTCTATAAAGATTCCCGAGAGTTTGTACGTAATTATGACAGTTACCAAAGATCCGGCGATCTGCCTCACGGTTATGCCATGCCTCAATAAGGGATCTTGGAGATTAAGTTGTTTGATGTATAGGGTATTGACTTCATGGGGCCTTTCCCACCATCATACTCAAACACTTATATTCTAATGGCAGTGGATTATGTATCCAAATGGGTGGAGGCTATTGCAACACCCACTAATGATACTAAGACAGTGCTGAAATTCCTCCAGAAACACATCTTCAACAGATTTGATGTCCCTAGAGTACTAATCAGTGATGGGGGTGCTCATTTCTGCAATAAATAGCTTTACTCTGCTATGGTTCGATATGGAGTTAGCCACATGGTGGCAACTCCACATCATCCACAGATAAATGGGCAAGCTGAAGTCTCTACTAGAGAACTTAAAAGAATCCTGGAATGGATTGTGATTAACCATAGAAGGAATTGGGCAACAAGCTTGAATGATGCTCTGTGGGCATACAGAACAGCATTCAAGACTCCTATAGGGACCTCTCCATACCAGCTTGTGTATGGAAAAGCCTGTCACTTGCCAGTGAAACTGGAACACAAGGCCTACTGGGCAACCATATTCCTAAACCTTGATGCCAAGTTTGTTGGAGAAAAACGATTGCTCCAGTTAAATGAGCTAGAGAAATTCAGACTCAATGCTTTGAAAAAGCAAAAATTTACAAAGAGAAAGCAAAAAGATGGCATGATAAGAAGCTGTCATCTAGAGTCTTTGAGCCAGGGCAGAAAGTTTTGCTGTTTAACTCTAGGCTCAGATTATTCCCCGGAAAGTTGAAATCCCAGTGGAGAGGACCATATATGATTACAGGTGTGTCACCATATGGATATGTAGAGCTTCAAGATAATGACTCTAACAAAAAATTCATTGTTAATGGACAGAGAGTCAAACATTATCTTGAAGGCAATTTTGAGCAAGAATGCTCAAAATTGAGACTTGATTAAAGCTCAGTAATAGTCCAGCTAAAGACAATAAAGAAGCGCTTGCTGGGAGGCAACCCAGCCATTAACAAAGCTAATTGTTAATTAAATGATAATTTTACGGGTTCATATTAATTATCTTCAAGGTAAAGTATGAATTGCATGAGTTCACAGAGTTACAGAAGGATTTAGAGGATAAAACAACAAAAAGAAGCTCACTGGTGCGAAAATGCCAGTAAAAGCTGTTTTGGGTGTCAAACGCCCAAAAGAAGCATCTACTAGGAGTTTAATGCCAGTAGGGATAGCCATTTGGGTGTTAAATGCCAGAATGGATACCATTCAGGGCGTTTAATGCCAGATTTGCAGCATCTTGGGTGTTCAGAAAAATGCCCAGTGATAAAGGATTTTCTGGCGTTTAACGCCAGCTAGAAGCTACAGCTGGGCGTTAAACACCCAGGAGAAGCTACAGATGGGCGTTAAACGCCCAAAACATGTAGTAGTTGGGTGTTTAACGCCAGGATTGTGGGGAGAAGGTAACTTCATTTTCACTTCAACTTTTTTTCATTTTTCATGTTTCAATTCATGATTTCTTGCATAAACATGTTACAAACTCTCATCTTTCAACTTCAATTTCGAAAAAGTTTTAATCCTAAACATATTTCTTAATTTTTCTTCAATATCTTTTCAAACCTTTTTCAAAACTCATTTATCTTTTTTAAATTCTTTTCAAATCTTTTTAAATTCTTCTCAAATCTTTTTAAACTCATCATATCTTCTTTTTAAAATTCAGATTTATCTTTTACAAATCATATCTTCTATCCTATCTTCTTCAAAAATTTTCAAAAACCCACCCCCTTCCCTTTAAGTCCGCGTTCGGCCTCTCTCCTCTCCTCCACAATTCAAACTTGGCTCTCCCTCTATCCCTCTCCTTTCCTTTCTTCTGCTTGAAGACAAGTAAACCTCTAAGTTTGGTGTGTTTATCTTTGATCACTAAGCCAACACCCACTAAGATCATGGCTCCTAAAGGAAAACAAACCACTCCAAGAGGCAAGAAAGAGAATATTCCAAAACCACTTTGGAATCAATGGAAGTTCTGAACCAAAGAACATTCAGACCATTACTACAAAATAATGGGTCTAAGGATAGTGATCCCGGAAGTTAAATTCGATCTGAAAGAAGACGAATACCGGAGATCCAAGAGCAAATTCGAAACAGGAGCTGGGAAATCCTAGCTAATCTTGAAACAAAGGTGGGAAGAAACATAGTTCCGGAATTCTACTCTAATTTGTGGCAAACAGATAGGCAGAGAATAGCTGGAACTGCCTTCTATGACTATCAAACTCTAGTCAGAGGGAAGATTGTTCACATCCACCCTGACAAAATAAGAGAGATCTTCAAGCTGCCTCAACTGCAAGATAACCCAGACTCCTTTAATAGGAGAATGATGAGAACAAATAAGAGCATGGACACAATTCTATAGGACATATGCCTCCCTGGAACCAAGTGGACAACCAACACAAAGGGTGTCCCAAACCAACTCAAGAGAGGAGATCTCAAACTAGTCGCCAGAGGCTGGCTGGACTTCATTAGGCATTCTATGCTGCCCACTAGCAACCGCTCTGAAGTCACCATCAAAAGAGCAGTAATGATCCATTACATTATGTTGGGAAAAGAAGTGGAAGTTCATCAGCTAATTTCTTGTGAACTTTACACAATTACAAACAAGAACTCTAAAGATGCCAAATAGGCTTATCCAAGCTTAATCTCTATGCTATGTAAAGATGCTGCGGTAAAGATGGGAGTAAATGAGTATATCTCAGTTGAGCAACCGATCACCAAAAAGTCAATGGAAGGACAACAAGTGCAAGACGACCCCATCAAGAGGAAAGCACAGGAGTTCCTCCCGGAAATCCCTCAAATTGAATACTGGGAGCGTCTTGAAGCATCTGTTACCAAGTTGCAAGAAGCTATGGACCAACTAAAGGAAGAACAGCAAAATCAAAATAGCATGCTTTGCAAACTGCTTGGGGAACAAGAACAGCAAAATCAAAATAGCGTGAACTAAAGGAACTGAAGTGTTAGAAGCTATCTCTTGAAGGACCAAGCACCCCACAGACCAAAGGAGCATCCACCTCCCAACATAAATGTTGTTGAGTCCTAATCTTAGCCTTAACTCTGTGATAATTGTTCTTATTAGGAATTTACCTTAGAAGTTATATATGAGTAGTAGTAATTAGTATCTTTATTTTGATTTTATCTCCAATTAAGCTATAATTTATTTTTCTCATCATCATCAAACATGAATAAAATAGCAGATTTTTAGAATAAGGAAGCAATATTTTTTCGAGTTTTTAATAGGAAAAATTCAAATTATTTATATGTGGTGGCAATACTTTTTGTCTTCTGAATGAATGCCTGAACAATGCATAATTTTGATAGTGGAGTTTATGAATGTTAAATCTGTTGGCTCTTGAAGGAATGATGAATAAGAGAAATGTTATTGATGATTTGAAAAATCATGAAATTGATTCTTGAAGTAAGAAAAAGCAGTGAAAAACAAAGTTTGCAAAAAAAAAGAGAGAGAAAAAGAAAAAGCAAGCAGAAAAAGCCAATAGCCCCTTAAACCAAAAGGCAAGGGCAAAAAGGATCCAAGGCTTTGAGCATCAATGGAAAGGAGGGCCTAAAGGAATAAAATCCTGGCCTAAGCGGCTAAATCAAGCTGTCCCTAACCATGTGCTTGTGTCATGAAGGTCCAGGTGAAGAGCTTGAGACTGAGTGGTTAAAGTCATGATCCAAAGCAAAAGAGTGTGCCTAAGAACTCTGGACACCTCTAACTGGGGACTTTAGCAAAGCTGAGTCACAATCTGAAAAGGTTCACCCAGTTATGTGTCTGTGGCATTTATGTATCTGGTGGTAATACTGGAAAACAAAATGCTTAGGGTCACAGCCAAGACTCATAAGTAACTGTATTCAAGAATCAACATACTGAAATAGGAGAACCAATAACATTATCTGAATTCTGAGTTCCTATGGATGCCAACCATTCTGAATTTCAAAGGATAAAGTGAGATGCCAAAACTGTTCGGAAGCAAAAAGCTACTAGTCTCGCTCATCTAATTAGAATCTGAGCTTCACTTAAAACTCTGAGATATTATTGCCTCTTGATTTTTTTTATCCTATTTTATTTATCTAGTTGCTTGGGGACAAGCAACAGTTTAAATTTGGTGTTGTGATGAGCGGATATTTTATACGCTTTTTGGGGGTAATTTTATGTAGTTTTAGTATGTTTTAGTTAGTTTTTAGTATATTTTTATTATTTTTTAGGAAAAATTCATATTTCTAGACTTTACTATGAGTTTAGGTATTTTCTGGCTGAAATTGGAGGATCTGAGCAAAAATCTAATTCAGGCTGAAAAAGGGACTGCTGATGCTGTTGGATTCTGACCTCCCTGCACTCAGAATGGAATTTTTGGAGCTACATAAGTCCAATTGGCACGCTCTCAACTGTGTTGGAAAGTAGATATCCAATGCTTTACAGCAATATATAATAGTATATACTTTTCTCGAGGATAAATGACGTAAACTAGCGCTTGCACCAATTCCATGTTTCATTCTGGCATTAAATGCCAGAAACAGGTTACAACCTGGCGTTTAACTCCAGAAACAGCCTATGCACGTGTATAGCTCAAAGCTCAGCCCCAGCACACACCAAGTGGACCCTAGAAGTGGATTTCTGTATTATCTATCTCAGTTTACTCATTTTCTATAAACTTAGGTTACTAGTTTAGTATTTAAACAACTTTTAGAGATTTATTTTGTACCTCATGACATTTTTAGATCTGAACTTTGTACTCTTTGAAGGCATGAGTCTCTAAATTCCATTGTTGGGGGTGAGGAGCTCTGTTTTGTCTCGATGAATTAATGCAAGTATTTTTGTTTTTTTATTCAAACATGCTTGTTTCTATCTAAGATATTCATTCGCACTTCAATATGATGAATGTGATGATCCGTGACACTCATCACCATTCTCAACCTATGAACGCGTGCCTGACAACCACCTCCGTTCTACATTAGATTGAATGAGTATCTCTTGGATTCCTTATTCAGAGTCTTCGTGGTATAAGCTAGAATCCATTGGCAGCATTCTTGAGAATCCGGAAAGTCTAAACCTTGTCTGTGGTATTCCGAGTAGGATTCAGGGATTGAATGACTGTGACGAGCTTCAAACTCAAAAGGGTTGGGCATAGTGACAGATGCAAAAGGATTAATGGATCCTATTCCAGCATGAGTGAGAACCGACAGATGATTAGTCGTGCGGTGACAACGCACCTGGACCATTTTCACTGAGAGGACGGATGGTAGCCATTGACAACGGTGATCCACCAACACATAGCTTGCCATAGGAGGAACCTTGCGTGCGTGAAGAAGAAGATAGGGGGAAAGAAGAGATTCAGAAGACAAAGCATCTCCAAAACTCCAACATATTCTCCATTACTACATAACAAGTATTATTTAATCCATGCTTTTTATTTATTACCAATCAAAACTGAGAATTATTATTATCCTGACTAAGAGTTACAATATAACCATAGCTTGCTTCAAGCCAATAATCTCTGTGGGATTCGACCCTTACTCACGTAAGGTATTACTTGGACGACCCAGTGCACTTGCTGGTTAGTGGTACGAGTTGTGAAAAGTGTGATTTACAATTTCGTGCACCATGCCTCTCTTTATTTTTTGTTATCTTTAGTTGCTTTATTTACTTTCTTGACATTTAAATTCTTGCATTTTAATTTCTTGTCCTCTATCAAGTTTTTGGCGCCGTTGCCGGGGAATTGCAATGTGTGCTTGTTATTGGTTATTGTATATATGTTAATATTGTGAATAGCTTGATTTTGGTTTGTTTGCTAGTTTTTCTTAGCCGTAGCATCTTGTTTTTCTTGTTTGTTATTAGTTTGTTTTCATTTTCTTTTGCTACTATGAATTCTCATCCCTTTGGCTACGAGTTTGGTTCAAACTATGTTATAGAAAATGAAAGTGGTGCATGAATTCCACACTTCGTACAACTAAACCAGCAAGTGCATTGGGTCGTCCAAGTAATACCTAAGCGAGTCAAGGTTGATCCCACGAGGATTGTGGTTTAAAGCAAGCAATGGTTATCTAGCAGATTTTAGTCAGGCAAATAGAAGAGTTGTTGCATTTGTGAGATCTATACTAGGTTGATATGTTTAATTGCATAAAAAGAAATAAAAAGAAAAGGTTACTCAGAACTCAGAAGTCGTGTAAACTATGATAAGAAGATGGTTAAGGCTTGGAGATGCTTTGTCCTTCTGGATCAACTCTGGTCTTACTGTCTTCTTTAATTGTGAATAATTTCTTCTATGGTAGGCTGTATGTGATTGACGCTGGTTTGAGCAGCCACCAATACTCCTCCAGATCTGAACCCCAAGGTTAGTGTGGATCTAGTCTGATTGAAGGTAAAGCTTCTGCAGTTCATTCTCCTTGGTGATCAAACTCAAAATGCCACAAACAAGGTCGAATCTTCTGGATCAGAGGATGCTGCGCCTTTGGGTTCTAGCCTCCACCACAGAGACCCTAATCTCCCCATAGTTCGGCTGAACTGGTGCTCAAGAAGTCCCCGGTGAAGTCGTGGATTAGCCGTCTAAGAGATGTATAATCAAGCTAGTGATTCATCATTGTCCGATGAAAGACTCACTCTGAACCCATGTAGAATGTGATAACCTTATGCCAGTTCAACGCATTCATATTGATGAAGAACGAAGATACATATTAGAATAGAGAATCAAACATGAATTAAGAAGGAATAGTAGTACTTTTATTAATCCATAAAACTCAACAGGGCTCCTCCCCTCAACCTAGGAGGTTTAGAAACTCATACTGATAGAAAATACAATCATAAAAATTAGTAAAGTGTGCGCCCTCCCTAATGAGAGGTGTAAAAGATCTTTAAATACTAAACTAATAACTAAGGATTACATAAGAAAAGGTAAAAGAGTCTTTTAGTGCTAAAATCCACTTCTGGGGCCCATTTGGTGAGTGTTTGGGCTGATCTTGATTGAGATCTATGTGCTAGGAGGCCTCTAGGGTGTTGAATGCTGGCTAGGGGGCCCTCTTTGGGTGTTTGGATGCTAGTCTCCTCCTTTGGGCGCCGGACTCCTGGAATGTGGTAGGAGGCTGGCGTTGGACGCCAGTTTTGGGCCTTTTATTCTGAAGCAAAGTATGAGCTATTATACAATGCTGGAAAGTTTTGGAAGTCAGCTTTCCATAGCCGTTGAGAACGCTCCATTTAGAGTTCTGTAGCTCCAGAAAAGCTCTTTTTAGTGCAAGGAGGTCAGATCCAAACAACATCTGCAATGCTTTCTCTGTCTTTGAATCAGACTTTTGCTCCAGCTACTCAATTTTGGCCAGAAAATACCTGAAATTGCGTAAAAACACACAAACTCAAATTAGAATCCAAAAAGGTGACATTTACACTAAAACCTATGAAAATTCAATAAAAATTAAATAAAACATACTAAAAGCTATATGAAAATGATGCCAATGTGTTGTGTTCTAAATCGTGCGCATTTAGAATACGCACATTGTCTTTTATCACACTACATACCTTATTTTTTCTCAATTCTTATTGTTTATGTTTTTATACAGCAACCCGGACCCTCGGTGCCCACCAGCTGAAGGTGGAGCCTCACATCTCTTCACCACCAGATTGAGTGCATGAGCGGAGGACCGTTCAACGTTTAAGTGTGGGGGAGGATCCGCAATTTTTGGGGCGTAACTTTCTCTTTCTCAACACTTTGCATTATTTTTTTAGTTTTTAGTAGTTATTCTTTCTTGTGAATATTTGTTTATTATTTGATTACAATGCACTTTGTTTAGTTTGCTTGTATATATCTTAGCTTGGTTATAGTTTATTTTCGGTAAATTTTTGCATGCTGCATGGTTGAATAAATAATTTTGGTAAAACAACAATGAATTTTCAAGAAATCCATTTTAGGGCGTTCTATTGATTAGATTTGAAAACTTATTTTTGAACTTGCTTGAAGTATTTTTATGGAACATAGAAAAGAGCTTGAACAAAAGCCTAGTGAGATTTGAGCTTTAATTGTGTGGTTACACATTTTCAACCATAATTTTTGTTCTTGTGTGTTATACTCCTTTATGATTGTGGTCTTAGATTTGCTTTAGTCTATATGTCCTTTATATGATGTTTTGAATGCATTTATTATGATTGAGGCCATTTTTGAAATTGAACTCACTTAACCCATTTGGCCAACCCTTACATCTACCTTTGTAAATCACTTTTTGCGCCTTTTAATTCCCATTTGTTCTAATTTTAAGCACATTATTCACCCTAAGTGAAAAACCATTATGTCCATAAATTGTATCTTTGATTAGCTTGGGTTTAAGTGTGTGTGTTAATCACGTGTGGGGGTATTTGTGAGAAATATTGGTAGAAAGTCACTTTGGACGTTCATTGAGAAAATTTTGCAAAAATGAGTAAACACTCATGCATTCATCATTTAAAACGCATCTCTTTTAGTTTATAAAAGAAAAAAAAATTAATGTACATAATTTGTTTATAAAAAAAGGAGAGAAAAAAAATATAAATAAGGGATGCATATGTAGTTGAATTGGAAAGAGAAAAAAAATGCATGAGTGAATGTGAGAAAGGGATAAATGGGTAGTTAGGTTTCTTTGTTATGCAGATAGAATGATATGTGATTAGATGGGATACTTGAGCTAATCAAAGATCCAATCCACTAGTCCATTTAACCAAATTAATCCTACCCTTACCCTAGCCCCATTACAACCCTCAAAAGTCCTCATGATATTTGCATTCATTCATTAAATATTAGTCGATTGTTAGATGACTTGCAAATCTTTGTGAAACATGACTAAAGGAGAATTTAGTGATTAAGCCCTACACACTGAGCGATTAGAGTGTAAACACATCTGGTGAGGGGTTTGATCGCTCAATTCTATGTTTCCATCCCTTATGTTGCGTCTTCTTGCAAGTTAATGAACTTAATCTTGAAAATTTTCAAATCAAATGTTTGGATATTGATCATATTGCTATATTTTCTTTGTCTTGGCCCTAAGTTTCTACTTTGGATTGATTGAGATTCTTTTGTTTGTTTTTGCCAAACTCAATAGAAACCATAGTGTAGATATAGATAGATAGCATTTAGTATAGTTGCATGCATATAAATAGTTACATTAAATAAATTGTTAACCCTTTCACTCATCTCCTTTGGTTGTGTTTATCATGAGGACATGCTATTGTTTAAGTGTGGGAGAATTGATGAATCTATATTTTACGAAATATTTCAGTTTGATTTGAGTGGATTTCATCATATAAACCCACATTTATTCATCTAAATAGCATGCCTTTGAAATTTCTTCCTAAATTGTGCTTGAAAGTGAAAATATGCTCTTTTGTACTTAATTTAGTCAATTTTTATTCACTTTAATCACATTTAGTGCCTTGATGTATTTGTTAAGTGATTTCAAGTTTTCAAGGCAAGTTTGGGTTGAAGATGTGAAGAAAGAGAATCTAAAAGGGGAGAAATCATGAAGAAAATGGAGTTTGGAAGCTGCTGCAAAGGTGCGTACGCACAGTGATGCGTGCGTACGCACAATGGTGACTTCGTGCAAGAATGTGTACGCACCAATTGTTGTGCGTACGCGCGATGGGAATTTTGTACAACTGTGCGTACACATCGTAGGTCGTGCATATGCACGACTGCATGCACATGAGGTCATTAATTGCAAATCATTGGGGGCGATTTTTGGGCCTCCAAAACCCAGTCCAAGTCATTTTCTGAAGCTATTTGAGGCCAAAGTGAAGAGGAATGAAAGGGGGGACAATTAGGTTTAGCTTTTACATGCTTTTCTCTTAGTTTCTAGAAAGAGAAGCTCCCCCCTCTCTCTAGAATTAGGTTAGGTTTAGTTAATTTCTCTTTAATTTCAATCGTTAATTCTTGTTCTAGTGTAGTTTCCTTTATGTTTCATGTTTTTCTATCTTGTTCTTCTTCATTTCTCTTGTTATTTCCTTTATTTTGTTATTTTTATGTTATGAACACTGATGAGCGGATAATTTGTACGCTTTTTGGCATTGTGTTTAGTATGTTTTTAGTATGATCTAGTTAGTTTTTAGTATATTTTTATTAGTTTTTAGTTAAAATTCACTTTTCTGGATTTTACTATGAGTTTGTGTGTTTTTCTGTGATTTCAGGTATTTTCTGGCTGAAATTGAGGGACCTGAGCAAAAATCTGATTCAGAGACTAAAAAGGACTGCAGATGCTGTTGGATTCTGACCTCCCTGCACTCGAAGTGGATTTTCTGGAGCTACAGAAGCCCAATTGGCGCTCTCTCAACAGCGTTGGAAAGTAGACATCCTGGGCTTTCCAGCAATATATGATAGTCCATACTTTGCCCAAGATTTGATGGCCCAAACCGGCGTTCAAATTCACCCTCAGGAATTCCAGCGTTAAACGCCGGAACTGGCACCAAAATGGGAGTTAAACGCCCAAACTGGCACTAAAGCTGGCGTTTAACTCCAAGAGGAGTCTCTACACGAAAATGTTTCATTGCTCAGCCCAAGCACACACCAAGTGGGCCCGGAAGTGGGTTTTTATGTCATTTACTCATCTCTGTAAACCCTAGGCTACTAGTTTTCTATAAGTAGGACCTTTTACTTTTGTATTTTCATCTTTGGACATCTAGTTCCTAGATCAGATCTTGGTTCTTCTGGTTCCCTCTCTGGGGCCAAAACCAATGATCACACTATCACTTATGTATTTTCAACGGTGGAGTTTCTACACACCATAGATTAAGGTGTGGAGCTCTGCTGTACCTCGAGTATTAATACAATTACTATTGTTCTTCTATTCAATTCCGCTTGTTCTTGTTCTAAGATATCACTTGTTCTTCAACTTGATGAATGTGATGATGCGTGACACTCATCATCATTCTCACCTATGAACGTGTGACTGACAACCACCTCCGTTCTACCTT
>NC_029772.3:61668580-61668852 GCF_000817695.3 Arachis duranensis | reverse complement strand
AGCTTAAGCCTCAATTAGTTTCTCTAATGCAACAGAATTGCAAGTTCCATGGACTTCCATTGGAAGATCCTCATCAGTTTTTAGCTGAATTCTTGCAAATCTGTGACACTGTCAAGACTAATGGGGTTGACCCTGAGGTCTACAGGCTTATGCTATTCCCTTTTGCTATAAGAGACAGAGCTAGGACATGCTTGAACTCACAACCTAAAGAAAGCCTGGACTCTTGGGAAAAGCTAGTCAATGCCTTCTTGGCAAAGTTCTTTCCACCTCAA
>NC_029772.3:61665594-61666533 GCF_000817695.3 Arachis duranensis | reverse complement strand
TGAGGCTCCATGAGAGTCCTCTGTCAAGCAAATGACATTAAAGAAGCGTTTGTTGGGAGGCAACCCAATGTTATATTTTATCTATTTTCTTTTGTTGTTATTTTATTTTTTTTGTAGGTTGATGATCATGAGAAGTCACAAAATCAATGAAAAAAAAGCAAAAATAGAATGAAAAGCAGAAAGAAAAACAGCACACCCTGGAGGAGAGCGTGCTGGCGTTTAAACGCCAGTGAGGCTAGCTGTTGGGCGTTTAACGCCCAGTCTGGCACCATTCTGGGCGTTTAATGCCAGAAAGGGGCACCAGACTGGCGTTAAACGCCAGAAAAGGGCAAGAAGCTGGCGTTAAACACCAGAAATGGGCACCAGCCCGGCGTTTAACGCTAGAAATGGCTAAAAACGCATTTTTGCATGCCATTTGGTGCAGGGATGACTTTTCCTTGACACCTCAGGATCTGTGGACCCCATAGGATCCCCACCTACCCCACCACTCTCTCTCTTCTTCTTCACCCATTCACTAATCACCTCAACACCTCTTCCCCAAAAACCCTTCACCTATCAAATCCCATCTTTCTCTTCACCACTCACATCCATCCTTCATAAAACCCCACCTACCTCACCATTCAAATTCAAACCACTTCCCCACCCAAACCCACCCTCAATTAACCGAACCCTACACTTCCCCCTCTCCTATATAAACCCATCTTCACTCCTTCATTTTCACACAACCTAAACACTACTTCTTCCCCTTTGGCCGAATACAAAGACATTCCCTTCTTCCTCATTTCTTCTTCTTCTACTCTCTTCTTTCTTCTTTTTCTCGAGGACGAGCAAACCTTTTAAGTTTGGTGTGGTAAAAGCATTGCTTTTTGTTTTTCCATAACCATTTATGGCATCCAAGACCGGAGAAACCTCTAGAAAGAGGAAAGGGAAGGCAAAAGC
>NC_029772.3:61662859-61663171 GCF_000817695.3 Arachis duranensis | reverse complement strand
CATTTAACTCCAAGAAAAGTCTCTACACATGAAAGCTTCAATGCGCAGCCCAAGAACACACCAAGTGGGCCCGGAAGTGGGTTTTTATGTCATTTACTCATCTCTGTAAACCCTAGGCTACTAGTTTTCTATAAGTAGGACCTTTTACTTTTGTATTTTCATCTTTGGACATCTAGTTCCTAGATCAGATCTTGGTTCTTCTGGTTCCCTCTCTGGGGCCGAAACCAATGATCACACTATCACTTATGTATTTTCAACGGTGGAGTTTCTACACACCATAGATTAAGGTGTGGAGCTCTGCTGTACCTCGAG